>NC_068360.1:86325925-86458425 GCF_020536995.1 Dreissena polymorpha
TTTTAAGTTTTGTGGGTTTGTCATGCATAATCAGTGTTTTCCAAAAAAAATTGAGTAGCCATTTATATGGCCAGCAACAATGCAGTAAACTAAAGCATTTGTGACATTTTACTTGATATACTTGGGGAAAGTAGTTGGCGTCTAGAGTAAATGTACCCGGCGAAATGGCCCGCTGCCCGGTCTTACAGAGAACACTGATAATTGTAAAACTAAATTAAAAAAAACTCGCTGCGACTGGATTACGGGTTTTGTAAAATTGTTTTTTTGGGTCATAATATGGTTAGCATTCAATACACATGTTTATTATAAAGTATTGTGGTTTAAATTCATTTGAGAATGGATGGAAGAACAGAAAATGAAAGGGTATACAGGGATGAAAATTAGTGGTTTCCCGTGAGCCCAGGACAAGGTAGTTTTGGCCTTGGCAACTCAATTTCCAAAGTTGATAGTCTGCCGGCAACTTGTTTTTTTTTTAAAGCTTAAAACAATTCAGTGCATAAAAATGAATAACAATTGACCACCATGGATCAATACTAGTTAAATAACATTCATTATTTCTGAATAGGAAATAATTAAATTCAGGCTCATAATAAACCATCGAACATTGAGTAGTGCAATGTCAGCCAAATTATTTAATTTATCTATTATTTATTAAAGAAAGTATAATATACACATGTACATATTTCTGGGCTCGTTATTCTTTATCTGGGCAACCAAAATACTAAAGATGGTGCCAGTGCAGGCAACCAATAGTAATAAGTAGTTTTAATCATAAATTCATTGTAACTTTATTGTTATAAGCATTGCATTAAGTTGTGATTGAGGTAAGCTTGTTGTTAATAATATAGTATATTTACTTTTTAGCTCGACTATTATATATGAAATATAAATGGAGCTATCTCCTACTCACCCCGGCATTGGCGTTAGCGTGCAATGTTATAGTTTGCGTACCACCCCAAATATTTCCTATGTCCCTTGACATATTCTTCCATATTTTGCATATTTCTTACCAACATGACCCCAACCTAAATACAAGAGCAGACAACTGTATCACTTGCATTTTATAAGAATTATGACACTTTTTCCATGTAAATATGCATATTATTGATAACTCTACATGTTCGAAATTCGCACTAGCCCGGAGCTAGTTGATCTTGTTTCGGGCTACTGAATTTCAATGGTACTAGCCGATTGGTCTATTTTGATTTTTCGAACTTTTGAAATTAAAAATGCTCAAAAATATTATTTTCTCCATCGTTTGAACCATAACCTTAGAGGGTTATTTAGCTTCGTATCGCGTTTCCTCACCCTTCGATTATGTTGGACATGATGAGAGTTTGAATGACAATTTTTTTTTGATACTGTGCAAATAAAATGCGGATCTCCCCAGGTTGTTCAATTTGCTGTACTTTCAGAAAACCATACAAGTCTACAAATGTTTTAATGTCCGCATCTTGGATTGTGTATGATCTATTGACGAATTAAACGCATTGCAATATCATATTTAATAGAATATGTCAACCAAATTATATATTGATAGCGTAGTTGCTTGGTTACTTTTTACTGGTTTTCAGTTTTGGCAGTCAAACGTTATGCATATTTTATTTCCACGTGCAAGGACTTACATTGATTGTTTTGGACAGTTGTTTCCGGATACGGTATTATCTGTCGATTTAATTTTTTTCGACATTCTTGATAAAAAAATATCTAGAATGATGAATACACATGCGATGTTACGGATGGTCTGGTTGATAATTTTTCACATTGTACTCACCAGAATTGGACCTAGAAAGACTATAATAAAAACAGTAAGCTAGGGGGAGGAGACACTGCCCTCTATCGCTTTATCATACGGCCTAAGACTTTCGCTAAATGTTTCGGATTTCAAATTTGGGACAATTGACATCTAAAATTATTTACAGACTGGATATAAACCTTTGCATCTTGACTGCATGTAAGGTATTGATTGACGAATATCGTCATACATAAATATTATAATCGTATTGTGTCATTGAAAATGAAATATTATAATAACATTTCCAGTTAATTGGGATCAACTGTTAGTTGCAATCCTCATCAATTACACCCTACCTGCAATAAAATCTACCCGAACCGCAAAAATATAAACTTATTTTAAAAACTTGTGATAAACAGTTCGGGTTAGTAAACTTTGGTTCGGGCTAGTGAAAAATTCCATCTGGTAGCCCCGAACGGGCTAGTGGTTTCAATGTGAAATCGCACACTGACTCTTTGTTAAAGTGTGCGTACCACCCCAAATATTTCCTATATCCCTTGATATATTGCTTTCATATCTTGAATAATGTTAACGTGCATATTTTGTATTAACGTCTTGTTATGTAGTGTACATATTTTTCGGATTTCGGACAGCCCATTCATTGAGTATTATTGTGTGGTTTTGTGAGTACTCTTCTGTAAAATACTGCTGTTTAGATGTTCATTTTTAGTCGTATATATATCAGGATTCAATACCTATACCTTAGTGAAAAATGGCATCGGAAGAACATTTGTTCATTGTACTAGATAAAAGTAAACATTATATCTATCCATCTTATTGTTTATTGCGTTTCAGTAATATTCTGTCTAAAAATGATTTCAACATGATATAATTATAAATCATGGCTAGGAAATGTGTATATATGAAGCAAAATTAAAAATAGATGGTTCATTTTTTCCCATTTACATGTATGTATATTATCTATGTATACATCTTTTGTTGTAAACAGTTATGCGACATGTCGGGAAACGCCCAGGACAAATATATCGACGTAATGATTTTTTCACTTATGTGGGTGTATGTTGGCTCCACTTCACACGATACAGTCATTGTAGTTTAATTGAAAAATGCATCTACAATGTGAGATGAGTTCTGGGTTCAAGCCCCAGCAGTGGCCTATCAAGTGTGAAATATGGAGCCATTATGATTAAATATACACAGTTATCTTTTTAAACAATACAATTAAATATAAGGAATAATGTTAAAGGGGAATTGCTGCTTAGCTATTTTTGACATTGAATAACAGGTTTATATACACCCCAAGGATAAATGCTTCTAAATTTGTAAAAAAACAAAACAAACAAGTCGAAGTGTGCAGAATATTAAACATTTGCAACTTTCTGATGTCTAAAAGTCATCAAATGCCACTTGAAGTTTACTTTTTTTTTGTACAAAATAACCCATTTTGTGCTGTCCATTATCGGTTAATGTTTTACGCTGTCAGGTCCAGAAGCGCTCATTCTGTAGCATGTTTGGACCATAATGTATAATGCGACCAAGTTTCAGCAGATTCAGCCCAGTGGTTCTGATTTTATACGCTGTGCCTAGCTTTTATGAGTATAAGTACTATTACTCACTGATTTATGCATATGAGCTTGGCTGTTTTTCGAACAAAACCTGAGGTTTTGTCATAGCAAGCTCATTGTGTCAGGAAGTGTCTTTTCGCCATCCGGCGTCCGCCATGCTAAAACCTTAACATGAACCCATTGTAACCCACATATTTTTTTTCGTACCCATTTTTTTCGTACCCAAATATTTTTCGTAATCAAATGTTTTTCGTACCCAAATTTTTTTTGTACCCATTTTTTTCCTACCAAATTTTTTTTTCGTACCCATTTTTTCGTACCCAAATTTTTTCGTACCCAATTTTTTTTTTCGTACCCATTTATTTCGTACCCAAATTTTTTTCGTACCCAATTTTTTTTCGTACCCACATGTTTTCGTACCCAATTTTTTTCATACCCTTTTTTTTGTACCCAAACTTTTTCGTACCCACTCTTTTTCGTACCCACTCTTTTTTTTTAACCCAAATTTTTCGTACCCATTTTTTTTCGTACCCAAATTTTTTCGTTCCCATTTTTTTACTACCCACAATTTTTCGTACCCCAAATTTTTTCATACCCAATTATTTTTTGGTTCCCATTTTTTTCGTACCCAATTTTTTTTCGTATCCAAACGTTTTCGTACCCACATTTGTATATTCTTACCCATTTATTTTTTTCGTACCCAAATGTTTTCGTACCCAATTTTTTGGTCGAAATAATCGGTTTTCAATTTGATTGATCTCCCCACTCATTCCATCCCGCGAAACCTTAAGGTGTCGCAACTCTGGTATGGAATGAGTGATGTATTGGACGTCATCATTGATGACGTTCAATCGAACGAATGATAAAGGGGGCTAACTGTCGTTAAGCTGGCGAGAATCGTCGCGATTTGGGTTTCTTGAAAACTGGCCTAGCACGTTGCTGAAATTTGACATGATATGGACAAGAATGCGATCTACCTGTTGGCGTAGGCGTTATACCTGGGAAAAATATAGTTTTTGATTAAATCACGAAAAAGTTCGCAAGTTTTACATACCGGAATTACAAAATGCGGTATGTGGATATACCGAAGTCCTACCGAAATCCCCCGAAATCAAACTTTGATAAAACAATGTTTCATTAGTGATTTCAGTGTATTTCGCAACGATCTATATTAAAATACGCAGTTTTCAATACACAATCAATATTAATGGGGATTTCGTGGGATCTCGTGGATTTCTGGGGATTTTGGTAATTACGGGAAATTCGGTATTTCTTCACACCCGTCAAAATGGTTCGACTTTCGTCAGAATGAACGCTTAGAAAGTATTTACAAAAAACATCATCTCAAACGATGTAAAGTGAACGCTACTTATCTGTTTTGTAGATAAGTATACGATCCATTGGAAAACACTAACATTTGACATAAAAAAACGCCAGTGGATATGGAAATCTTCATCGTTTGAAATAGCAGACGGCGTCGACCAAAGGCGAAAAGATCGCGAGAAAGTATTCACAAAATAACATAATTAAAAATGATGTCAAGTGAACGCTAATTCGCTGTTTTGTAGATAAGTATACGATCTATTGAAAAACCATAACATTTGACATAAACAACCCGTGGATATGCAAATCTTCTGCGTACCAAATAGCAGACATCATGCGGCGTCTAATCTGAGTCTACGCTGTTTGCCAAGGCCGATAGTAATAATGAATGGAAATGCACAAACTCAGCAACTGGCAAGCATATATGCATTAGTAGATTGTTTCGTGATTATTTAGAAACGACTACATAATTCTTTTGGTTCAGCCAGTGCAACTTAACAGAAATAAGTATAATAGTTTCTACACCTGACAACAATGTGCCAACTTTATACAAGGTAAGTTGTTTACATTATTTAAAAATATTCAAGCTTACAGTATACAACAATAAACAGCTGGTACAATGTAATGTCATCGTTTTAATTTTAATAAGCCCGTGGTTAATTACCCTTTTTAATCTTATGGTTCAATGCATCTCTAACACCTTCAATTGACATTCTCGCTCGGGTACTACTTACCGGTACATGTACCCCCGGGTACTCTTAACTTTACTTACATGTAGCCCGGGTACGGTAAGAAACTTAAACATACCCGCAAATATTAGATTGTATCCGAGTTGTATATCTGCCAAAAATCCGATGTCGTTAAACATGCTAGCGATTAAAGTAAAACAATATTGTTTACCTTAAAGAAACTTCTCTTTAAAAAAATCTGCATCAACATGCTTTTTAGTATGAGTGTTGAGAGGACGCCGTAGGAATAATCAAGTAATCAAGAATACGTCTCTGTTTCTGCTTTATTTCCTTCATGTATAATGACGATAGGATTGACGACTAACATTGACGGCAATGATAACAAGCATTGAAAACTAACACTAACGACAAGGATTGGCGACTAGATGTAAACATTGACGATTCTCTACAATAAATGAAATTAACAATAAAGAATGAATAATACGATTATAGTACAACAGATCTGCTATTCGAAGTATAATATGATAGCATACACTCATTAGAATAAAAGGTTTCATAAATAACAATTTGAAACATTTTCAATAAATATCGAAAATATCTTATACAATATTTATTACACAGCATGAATTATTTGTTAAAACATAATATAAATACCAAATATGGTGTTCCCCATTTAAACGGACCTCGCAAACCAAAAAATGTTTCTTTAACAAAATCTATGATGGTAAAAAGTGAACGTGCGACAATCGCGGAAAATATACTTGACAACGTCATACAATGATGCGACTTTAAACAATTTAAGATTTTAACTTGAATCACATTAATGATTGTGAAAATGAGTTTTGATAATACATTGTATAAATGCCATTTAACAGAAAAATTGACATAAATGTAAACATAATTAATTTTTACAAAATAGCCGACAACAACCGATTTAGTGTTTAAATTCCCGGGTATGTTTTAGTATATTTACCGTTCCCAGGGTACGAGCCTTACTAACTGTATTATTATTATATCTCACCGACTACCTTTACCTTGTTGTGTTTCAACCTGAAATTTATGTAAATCCGGCTTTCTTTACTTTTATTTTTCATTCATTGATTACGCAATTGTTGACATATCTCGTGGAAAATTATTTGAATCTTTGGATTTTAGTGACGACAAGCTGGAAGTGTCAATTTATTTTTTACAATGAATCTAAGATGTATTTAATTTTTTTGTGTTTGTCATGCATAGTTCAGTGTTTTCCAGAAAAATTTGAGTAGCCAGTTATATGGCCGGCAACTATGCAGTAAAACCAAAGCATTTGTGACATTTACTTGATATATTTGGGAAAAGTAGCCGGCATCAAGAGTTAATGTAACCGGCAAGATCGCTAGCAGCCGGTATTTAAAGAGAACACTGATAATAGTAAACTAAATCTCTACGACGGGATTACAGCTTTGTAAAATTGTTTTTTGGGTGATAATGGTTAGTAATTCATACTAATGTTATTAAAAAATATCGGCTTTAAGTTTAATTTTGAGAATGCGATGGAAGAACAGAAAATGAAGAGCATACAGGGATGGAAATAATTGGTTTACCGTGAACCCGGGGCAAGTAGATTTTGGCCTGGGCAACTCAATTTCAAAAGTTGGTAAACTTCTTTTTTTAAAGCTTAAAACAATTCACTGCAATAAAAATTGAAAAACAATTGATCACCATGGATCAATACTAGTTAAATAACATTCATTATTTAGGAATAGGACATGATTCAATTCAGGCTCATAATAAAACATCATGCATTGAACATGTGTTGTCAGCAAATGTTTTTAATTATCTATTATTTTATTAAAAGAATGTATAATATTCACATGTTCATATTTCTGGGCTCGTTATTCTTTATCTGGGCAACCAAAATACTAAAGATGGTTGCCCACAATAGTAAACAGTTAGTTTCAATCCCTGGCATATCATTGTATCTCTATTGTTATAAGCATTGCATTAAAGTTGTGATTGAGGTTAGCCTGTTGTTTATGGTATATTTACATTTTAGCTTGACTGTTATATATGAAATATATATAGTCGAGCTATCCTACTCAACCCGGCGTCGGCTTGCGCATTGGAATGTTTGCGTACCACCTCAAATATATTTCCTATGTCCATTGACATATTGCTTTTATATTTTGCATACTTCATTACCGACATAAACCCAATCTATAAACAAGAGCAGACAACTCATTTACTGTATCAAGCATTTTAACAGAATTAGGCCCTTTTTCACTTAGAATAATATGCATATTATTGATAAATCTATGTTAAAGTTTGCATATGACCTCAAATATTTTTATGTCCCTTGACATATTGCGTTCATACACCATGTATTTGCTTATTAACCAACATGACCCCAATGTATAAACAAGAGCAGATAACTGTATCAAGCATTTTGTAACAATTATGGCCTTTTTAACCAGGTTTTCCGAAGGAAAAAACTGGTTATTAGATTGGCGAATGCGGGCGGGCTGGCTGGCGGGCTGGCGGAATAAGCATGTCCGGGCCATAACTATGTCGTTCATTGTCAGATTTTAAAATCATTTGGCACATTTGTTCACCATCATTGGACGGTGTGTCGCGCGAAATAATTACGTCGATATCTCCAAGGTCAAGGTCACACTTTGAGTTCAAAGGTCAAAAATGGCCATAAATGAGCTTGTCCGAGCCATAACTATGTCGTTCATCGTCAGATTTTAAAATCATTTGGCACATTTGTTCACCATCATTGGAGGGTGTGTCGCGCGAAATAATTACGTCGATATCTCCAAGGTCAAGGTCACACTTTGAGTTCAAAGTTCAAAAATGGCCATAAATGAGCTTGTCCTGGCCTTAACTATGTCATTCATTGTGAGATTTTAAAATCATTTGGCACATTTGTTCACCATCATGGGACGGTGTGTCCCACGAAAGAATCACGTCAATATCTCCAATGTCAAGGCCGCCACGACTAAAAATAGATTTAAAAAGAAAAAAAAACTTTCAAAGGGGGTTAATTTTTTTGGTCATTTCAAAAGTTCAGTTTGAGTTTTCTCCCTTTATCAGATTTTTTTTTCACAATGAAAACCTGGTTTTGTGACAATTTTGTCCCTTGTTTTCACTTACAATAAGCATATAATTGATAAATCTATTATTAAGTTTGCGTACCACCTTTAAATTGCCATAACTTGTTTATTATGCTCCCCCCCAAATTTTTTAGGGGGAGCATATAGTCGCCGCTTCGTCTGTCCGTCGGTGCACAAATTTGTTTCGTACCCAATTTTTTTTGTACCCAAATTTATATATGTACCCTTTTTTTTCGTACCCAAATAGTTTTTTGTACCCTAATTTTTTCGTTCCCTATAGGTTTTCATAACCAAATTTTTTTTCGTACCCAATTTTTTTTTTACACAAATTTGTTCGAACCCAAATTTCTTTGAACCCATTTGTTCGTACTCAAATTTTTTTCGTACCCAAATTCGTTTTGTTCCCAATTTTTTTTGTACCCAAATTTTATTTGAACCTTTTTTTCGTACCCAATAGTTTTTCGTACCCTAATTTTTTTCATAACCAATTTTTTTTTTCGTACCCACATTTTTTTGTACCCAATTTTTTTCGTACACAAATTTGTTCGTACCCAAATTTCTTCGTACCCATTTGTTCGTACTCATTTTTTTTTTCGTACACAAATTTTTTCGTACCTTATTTTTATTTGTACCCATTTTTTCGTACCAAAATAGTTTTTTCGTTCCCTTATTTTGTTTGTACCCATTTTATCGTACTCAAATTTGTTTTCGTACCCAAATTTGTTTTTTTTTTCCTACCCGCATATTTTTTCGTACCATTTTTTTTTAGAAATAATCGATTTTCAATTTGATTTCATCTCTCCACTCATTCCATCCCGCGAAACCCTTAAGGTGTCGCAAGTCTAGTAAACTGTAATAAGGCTTAATTGGTCGTTGTCGGCTCAGGTACTACTTTAAAGTACCCGGGGTACATATGGAATGAGTGCTGTATTGGACGTCATCATTGATGACGTTCAATCGAACGAATGATAAAGGGGGCTAAAATTCGTTAAGCTCCAGCGTATAGCAGCGATTTGGGAGTCTTGAAAACTGGTCTGTAACTTTTGCTGAAATTTGACATGTATATGGACCAGAACTCGATCTACACGATGGCGTATTCGTCATATCTGGGAAAAGTCCAGTTTTTTGATAAATTACGAAAAAGTGGTGTTTTTTATTGCGCAATCGCTATAAAATGAGTTCTCGCCGGAAGCGTTAATAGCGTTAATAGCAACCCAAACACAATTCAACCCAAGGAGACAATTCACGCGATAGACACTTCAAATTTAATTTTAATTAATACATATTGCGATTTTATTCCCAAATTAATAAATAAATTCATATTGCGTTTAACATACATAGCTGAACCCGTTTAGAAAATATTAACAAAACAAACAAAAACAAACAACAGTTAAATTTCATTAATGTAAATATGGTAACCTGATTACATATCCACTAGCGTACACATGAAAAATAGTTCGCAAGTAAACAACAAACAATCAAATTTAAACGCAAATAAGTTAACAAAATATATAAAATAAATCCGAGAAATTGATACTTAAAAATACAATTTCTGCACTAAAAACATTTTTGAGAGTCATTAAAACACATAATTTCGGAAGTATACAACCAACATTCAATATGGCTGCCAATGAACGTTCGAAAAGAACGCGAGAAAGTATTTACAAAATAACATCATCAAAATAATTAAAGTGAACGCTACTTCGCCGTTTTTTAGATAAGTATACGATCTATTGAAAAACACTAGCATTTGACATAAACACACCCGTGGATATGGAAATAGACATCACGCGGCTCCCGCATTTTGCGCTGTGTACGGTTGTTCAGAAAACTTGGTAAGTGTCATTGTGTTCTTGAATTTGTCCGATGAGTTGAATTTTATATACCATTACCATGCGAGAAAGTTTTCAAACACATTTATTTCTCACGAAACTTACCTTTAAAAATAAACAACACAAATATTAGTGGCACGAACTGGTATTGGCACGAAACGACAATCAACCGTTAAAGTTCAAGTTCATAATTTGAATGGAAATACATGTGTTGAATATTGGATAAATTAATCGTTTTGCCGTTAAAAGGGTAATTTTTTTTGGTTTGCTTTGCTTATTTTTTTTATCAAAACACAAGTTTTATAGTTTGATTTCTGTATAACAGTTCAGATAACGTTATATCTTGAATTTATAAATATCGAAATAGATGTCGGAGTTTGCACATTTCGGACGTTGCTATGCAAATTGCAAGTTAGTTCTCGATAGAATATACTGTTTTACCTTTCGCATACAGTTGTGCAGCTGTTTTCCATGTAATGATGCAATGTTTTACGTCTGGAATACCCCCCTCGATGATTATAAATCATTAACTTCTCAAATTATAAGCATCGTCAACTTGACAAGGTTCTGTTTAATTAATAAATGGTAGAATATGTAAAGCTGAGTAACATTAATTCAGCACACATGACTTGATATGAAATACATATATATCTCGTGTGGCGTATTTTCATTTAAACTCTGGGTTTAATGACTACAAGTCGGCCGTGCAGTTAAATATTTTTTAAAGCATAGAAATATTCCAAAATTATTTTGGATTTTGTGTTTGTCATGCATAATTTAAATTTTCATAGGAATAAAATAACTTACAGCGACAGGATTACGGCTTTGTTATGGTAAGCATTTGATACAAATGTTATTAAGAATGAGTGTGGTTGTAAATAAATTTTGACAAAATGGAACGAAAAAAAAACACACAAAATGGAAGTGCGTGCATGTTACTGTATCTTGCAACTTTATTGTTTTAAGAATTGGATTAAAGTTTAAATTTAGGTAAGCGTGTCGCTTATACTAAATTAAGTTCTTAATATCTCCTTTGCTCTTATATGGTATGAAATGCGTATCTCGTGTAACGTAATTTCATTCAAACTCTGGATTTTAATGACGACAAGTCAGACGTGTTATTTTATTTAACAGTAAAATATTTTTAAAGCATCAAGAGATTGTAAAAAATATTTCCGATTGTATTTTTGTCATGCATAATTTAATCTTCCATAAGAATAAAATAACTCGCTGTGTCAATATTTCGGTTTCCTTAATCATGTTTTAGGTAAGAATGGTTAGCATTTGATACACAAGTTTTAAAAAAAATAGTGTGGTTTTTAATAAATTTTGAGAAAGAGACGGATGATCAGAATTGGAGGTTCAAATCTTTGTCAAGTATAAAATGTTAACCATTCTGACCTAAAACACAATACAGGAAACCATACATCCAACTTGTCGTCATTAAAGTCCAGAGTTTACATGAAATTATGTTACACGAGATATGTATTTCATACTATACAGAAGCGAAGGAGTCATAAAAAAACTCAATTTAGTATTAACAACATGCTTACATGTACATCAATTTTAACTTTAATTCTTTGCTTTGAACAATAAAGTTACAAAGATTTGAACCTCCAATTCTGGTCATATTACATTAATATTTGCATATTTTAATACCATATAAATATTGTTTAAATCTATTTGTTGATAAATTTAAAATAGCTGACTTTCCTCTTACATGCCCTTGTATTTCAAGATAGAATACTTTCCTTCACAGAGGAGAGAGGTCTGAGTTTGAATCTCAGTGGGGGCTTCAGAGGATGATTTATTTTTAGAAAAATGATTATATTTGCTCATCTTTTTAAATGACTTTGAGCCACACACCTTAAAATTAACTGCATGGCATAGTAAATTTAAGTATAAATAAGAAACATATCTTTATCTTTGCCATTTAGAATATATCTGGTGATTACAAGGTAGAAATCCGTCTTTTTTGCGCTTTAAAACTTAAAAATAATCGCGTTTGTAGAAATAGACGTAAATGTCTACAAATCCTACTTTCAGTTTAAAAGCGGTACCGTTTGAACAATAATATATTACTTTGTAACTAGGCTATAGATTTAATTTTATCTATGCCAATTAGAATATACAATGTATCTGGTGGTTACAAGGTAGAAATCCGTCTATTTTGCGCTTTAAAAACTAAAAAATAATTGCCTTGGTCAAAATATGAGAATACGTATATAGAAATCCTACTTACTGTTTTTAAATAAAAAAATAATAAATTACTTTCTACCTAGGCTATAGATTAAATGACCCTATAATGATCAGATTTGTATGGAATGAGTGCTATATTGACGTCATCATTTGATGACGTTCAATTGAACGAATGATAATGGCGACTAAAATTCGTTAAGCTCCTGGTTATAGCCGCGATTTGGGAGTCTTGAAAACTGGCCCAACACTTGTGCTGAAATTTGACATGTATATGGACCAGAATGCGATCTACCTTTTGGCGTATTCGTCATATCTGGGAAAAGTCCAGTTTTTGATAAATTTACGAAAAAGTGGTGTTTTTTATTGCGCAATCGCTATAAAATGAGTACTCGCTGGAAGCGTTAATAGCGTTAATAGCAACCCAAACACAATTCACCCCCAAGAGACAATTCACGCGCTAGACACTTAAAATTTGATTTTAAATAATACATATTGCGATTTTATTCCCAAATTAATTAATAATTTCATCTCTCGTTTAACATACGTTTTAGAAAATATTAACAAAACAAACAAAAACAAACAGCCGTTAAATTTTATTGTTGTAAATATGGTAACCTGATTACATATCCACTAGCGTCTATGCATATTTACACATAAAAAATAGTTCGCAAGTAAGCAACAAACAATCACATTCAAACGCAAATTATTTAACAAAATATATAAATTTATGCTAGAAATCGAAACTTAAATACAATGTCTGCACTAAAAACACAATACCAATAGTTTTTACAATAACACATTCGACATGTACATGTACTTCCAACAACACGCCAACCTCTATTTTCAAAGCGAATGTGTAGAGTAACATTTCAACAATAAAGACAAACTGGAACTGGAGTTTAACTTAGTGCGCAAATTGGAAGTGATTACAGTAATTTATTTTTCAACTTGTCAATCTCCGTAGTATACGTTTAGTTGTGAGATGTTAACGGTTTCCCAAAAAAAACATGCCTTCGCTACGAAGTCAAAGTGGGTGGGGAACGAGACTGCTTGTGGATTTCGAGTTGCTGGAAGTTTGTAACGAAGCTGCTTTTGTGCAATATTCAGCGATTTTGCAAGCTGTGTGTTTGAAGTTGGAGATATATATTGCTGACATTAATGATGTTGTGTACGTTCTTGTGACCACTGATCTGCATATGATACCAGTGGGAGAGCATCCCGAATCCCAGTTCCCACATAGTCTGCAACAGATGTTTCCTGGTCGAGTGGTTGGTAAGTTTCATCGTTATACATGCATATTACACATTTTACATTATTTGTGCTATTTTTGACACCCATTTTTCATGCTGATGAACCAACGGTCAGTGCCAGTAGTCCTACTGTCATTGGTCTGTGTGCTTGTTGAAAGTACATGTAGAAAGGGTTGATTAGCTCCAATAAGCCATGTTGCTCTTTTTTGGATAAAATTTATGGCAGTTGGCTTTTTTATCTTTGTGCAGCAACATCTGCCGCCTCATTTTTTGAAAACATTAGTCGCACACTGTTCATATTGTGGAAAAATGAGTCTTGCATGTAAAAGTAAGAAAAATGGGTGGTGACTATTCAACAATGTGAAAAAATGAGTCGCGCATTGTTTAAAATACTTAAAATATCAGTCGCAAACATTAGAAAAATGTAAAAAAAGTGTCTCACAATGTTGAAAATTGTGAAATATGAGTCGTACAATGTTGAAGGTTGTAAAAAATGAGCCTCGCAATCTAGACAATTATGGAAAAATAAGTAAGGGGACAAAAATTCCACTCGTCTGCTCATATTGACGAGTGAAATCTTTAAAGGACAAGTGAATTTCCCTAAAGCGCTCGTCCTACAGGACGAGAGAAAAAGCTGATGTTAAAATATGTTTTTTAAGACCCGTAAATAATTAAATAAAATCATTTTCTTAAAGCATATCTATTCCGAAAGTAGTACGAGAATGAACTGGAAATTGTAATTGTAAATTTCATACAACAGGTGCGCATTGTTATGCGAGACTAAGTCGCGAGTAAATATTGGTGTCAATGTTGACAGGGAAACATCCGACTGCATTCACTGTAAGTATTGATTTTTAAAGAATTATTTAACTGCAAAGTACAGTTTATAACTAGTCTGAATTTCGTCCGAAAAATGTCTGACATTTGAGCGTTCTTTAAAGGGATGGGGGGGAGTTTGGTGTTCAAACATCCCAAACAGGAAAGCACGCAAGCATTAGAAAAAAGTAAAACAGCAGTCTTCATTTATTTATTTTGTGTTCCTCATAAATAACTTATTTCACTGCTCAACATTTCTTTTTTGATCAGCTGGCATGAATAACTGAGTAAGCAGCATTTTAGCAGTGATATAGTAAATTTTATTAGTCATATTAGCCCTTTGCAAACTTTATTTCACACATATTCAAGGACGAGTGCATATGTGTTTGCAGGACGAGTGCACATTTAAATGCACTCGTCCTGCAGGACGAGTGCAGTTTAGAAATATTTTTGTCCCCTGTAAGTTGCACACTGTTCAAAATTGTGAACAAATGACTTGTGACTGTTGGAAATAGTGAAAATAATTAATTGAGCATTGTTCAAATTTGTGAAAATATGAGTCTCAAACTATTCAAATTTGTGAGAAAAAAAGTCGCTAACTGTCGAAAAATGTGAAAAAATGAGTTGCACACTTTTTAAAATACTGACCATTTGCATTGCAAATTCCTCTACCGGTAATTAAAATACTGACCATTTGCGTTGCAAATTCCTCTAATTTTTGCAAAAACAGCTTTCACTATTTATTTATTTAATAATAATCAGCGTTCTAGATAAGCTGCGTATCAGCGTAATATACGCATTCGAAATATCAAGATACGCTCAATTTATCATTTCCGTGCGTACATTTAAGCAAGCCAATCTGGACTTACGCTAATGCTGTAAATTCTCTGCGCAGTGCCCCAGATAATTATTTGAGAAATAGGGTTTTCACCCATTGATTTGAAAAATAGGGTGATTTCCTTCTTGAAATAGGGTGAAATAATTTATAAAAATGCATACCTTTATATCATTAATGTTTTACTTCTGTGGAAGATGCTCACTTGTACTGATTCAATAAAACTTTAAACTATCATAATTAACTTTAATAAACTGATGTTTCATAACATCTTTAATCATTGAAACTGTCCTTAATATAAACTTAAAACAAACAAAAATTCGATAACACGAATGATCATTTGGCTCTTGCTTTCTTGGTTCGAAACAGTTTGCGATCGACTGATATTTTTTTCTCAACAATAGCGGAAGTCTTTCTTAGACATTTTTATTTTGCATCGTTATAGAAACTGAAAGTACGGGCACTTTATAAATACATGCACAATGAGCGACGGATAAAGTCAGATTGAAAACGCATGTATGTCGAGGAAAACAATTTGATCACACTTTATTTAACTATGAAATCTAGAACGCAGAGAGTTTGAATAAAGCTTGACTGTTTTCATGGTCCGTCATCCAGGCGCTTGCTTAATAAATACGCGTGACGATAATAATTTCAAAGAGAAAATACCGAAAATGAGCATTTAGTATTTTCGATTGAAGCTATTGTGTTGTACGCATTGAATTTGACGAATTTGCGCACAAATCAAAATGGTTGCGTTTTCAATAGGCATGTTATTGAATTTCTTTGCGTTTTTAGACATTTTAATAGGGTGAAAGACGCAGATACACAGCTTATCTGGGGCACTGATGCGTATATCATAAACAAAAAATATAAACAGCTGATTGTCTTTAGCCAAAAAATGAGACTGGTTATCGTAAAAATTAGAGCTGGTTGTAGAAATAGTTAGCCAGTCGGTATGTATACTCTGTAGCATCTAGATGCATGGTAAATTTAGTATTGATTTTTTAACAGACAGTCAAGCGCTTATGTGTTTATTAAATTACATGAAGTGGTCAGCATGGCTTCTTCCAAGCCAACACAAATTACTTCTCAAAGTACAATTGATTCTTTGTGTATGGCAAAAATTGTATCGAGTAATAAAATTGTACTGCCAATACTGAATGATTTAAATTCCTCTGTTTTAAAATCAAAAAGGAACCACTAAAATGCTAATAAAACAACTGTTGAAAGTTGGCAAAAAAGTTCTCCGTTGGCCACGGTGGTGGATAATAACGACGAAGATCTTAAATGTAATCTGCCAACAAGTTAAAATAACAAGAAATTAAGAAACCTACTAATATGAAGGAATACACATAGTTAGTTGTTAATTGTTATTAAAGTAGAGTGTCTGTACCCCGGCTATATTCTGGTTTTACTTTTAGCAAATTACCCTTCAACCAAGGCGAAATTTGACCATTTACCCCTATGCTTTGAAAAGTGGGGGTATTTACCCCCATGGGTACATTTTTTTTATCCTATTACCAGCTGAAAATCGATAGTATAACAACGATCGTATAAACTTTACCTTAATACTATCGCTATTTTTTCCGACCTCTATCTTAAGAACACTATATGTTTAAATGTGACGTCATAGCAAATGATGACGTTGAAGTAAACAAACACTTTGAAGTCAACTTGGAAAACCAGCGCTGTTTCTTTGAATTTTAAAGTATTTATACTTTTTTTGAACGATAAATGACCACAAAAAAGGATAAATAGAAAATTATGTGGATAAACTGGATAAAGATCAAGTTTATCATGCTCGGCACGAACCATGTTAGCGGCAAGCCTCGCGCTTCATCGGTTCTAAGCCTCGCATGATAAACTTGATCCAAAACTCACATAATATTCTCTATATCTATAATGCTGAATAATTGAGGTAAAAAAACAAGTCTATTATAAAAAAAATTCAGTTTAAAGAAATCGTAATTATTTTTTATTTAAAGTTATTTACGGCCATTTCATATGCCTATAATTATTATCATTTTTTTTATTATGATATTGTGTGACAGAGGTCCTAATTTAACGACAACTCTTGTGTTTAAACTGTTAAACAAATTAACAGTATACTATATGCAAAGACTCACACTGGACAAATTAATCATTAAATCTACAATGAATGGGAAGTAAGCATTTGTCCCTCTATTTACATTGTTTTTTATCATGATAGAGTTTTTTTTCTCTAACCCGTGATATTAAAGAAAAGATGAAACTGATCAAACAGCAAAGCTCAGTCTTGTATGGTATGAAATTACTGAGGGTGTATATCTCATACACCATCACTCACTTACTAAGGCTCGATTGGTCATTGTTGGCTCGGGTACTACTTACATGTACCCTGGGTAGTATACTTACATGTACCCCGGGTACGGAGTATATACTTAAACGTACCCGGTGATATTAGACTGTACCTGAGTTGTATATCCTCCCAAAATCCGATACGCTACTGATTACCGTTAAACGATATTGTTTACCTTAAACAAACTTCTATTTTAAAATTTCTGCATCATGTTGCTTTTTATCCCCACACTTTTTGAAAAGCGTGGGGATATTGATCATATTGTGGGTATCTCCGCCGTCCGTCCGTCCTGGCCTGGCCACTATCTCCTCCTACACTATATGCACTAGAACCTTGAAACTTACACACATGGTAGCTATGAGCATATGTGCGACCCTGCACTATTTGGAATTTTGATCTGACCCCTGGGTCAAAAGTTATGTGGTTGGGCCCGGGCCGGGTCAGAGATTTTTACTCATTTTTTAGGTTATTTTACTATAATTTCTTCATTTCTACACTGATTGTCTTCAAATTGATACCAAACCTCTCTTATGACAATACGGTAAATCTCAACTATGCATGGCCCCATTACCAACCCTGGGGGCCCCGCCCACATAGGCCACTCCCACTAAAAATTGCAGTTTTACTATAATTTCTTAATTTCTACACCGATTCACTTCAAATTGATACTGAACCTTTCTTATGACAAAACTATCAACCTCAGATATGCATGGGCCCCATTACCAACCCTGGGGAACCCCACCCACATAGGCCACGCCAACCCAAAAATGCCTTTTACTATAATTTCTTCATTTCTACAACGATTCACTTCAAATTGATACGGAACCTCGGCCCCATTATCAACCCTGGAGCGCCCCGCCCACATAGGCCACACCCACCAAAAATTGCCTTTTACTATAATTTCTTCATTTCTACACCGATTTACTTCAAATTGATACTGAACCTCTCTTATGACAATACGATCAATCTCAACTATGTATGGCCCCATTACCAACCCTGGGGCAACCCGCCCACATAGGCCACGCCCATCAAAAATTGCCTTTTACTATAATTTCTTCAATTCTACACCAGTTCACTTCTAATTGATAATGAACTTCTCTTATGACAATACGGTCAATCTCAACTATGCATGGCCACATTACCAACCCTGGGGTGCCCCTGGGTCAAACATGCGGCGTGGGGATACGCGTCGGCCTCTGCCGCACCATTTCTAGTTGAGTATGCATGTCTATAATATAAAGGCTGTTAAAAGGAAAATTGACCTAAATGTGAACATAATTAATTTTTACAAATTAGCCGACAACAACTGATTTAGCATTAAAATTCTCAGTTACGTTTTAGTATATTTATCGTACCCAGGGTACATGTAAGTATACTTAAGAGTACCTGAGGTGCATGTAAGTACTGTGCCAACAATGACCAATGAAGCCTTACTAACTGTATAATGATTATATCTCACCAACTACCTTAACCTTGTGTTTATTAACCTGAAATTTATGTAAAATCTGGCTTTTTTACTTTAATTTTTCATTCAATTGATTATGCAATTTTTGACTTATCTCGTGGGAAATTATTTGAATCTTTGGATATTAATGTATTTTAATGTTGTGTCACGCATAATTCAGTGTTTTCCAAAAAAATTGAGTAGCCAGTTATATGGGCAGCAACTATGCGGTAAAACAAAAGCATTTGTGACATTTAACTTGATGTATTTGGGAATAGTAGCCGGCATGTAAAAGAAGTCGTTTTAATGCAGGTATTACATTGTAAATATTTATTTATTATTTCGAAGATAACAGTCATTGCAACGTGTTTAGTGAATATTACATCGATAGGCTGGCATGAAAAGTAGCTCCTTTTGAAGCACAAACTGCATCCAAGAATATATCATGGCTGACCCGGTTTGATGAGGCCTGTTTTTGATAATAATTTATTACTATTTTTACTTCCGTGTTCATAATCTTTACGGGCGCCATGCTGGAAATAGTCCGTTTCCCACAATGCATTTACAGCGTTGACACACTGGGTCTATACCGGGAAAAACCACGCGCCAGTTTTGGCGCCTGACGTCATCCCGCCGAAATTTTCATTGGGCAATTCATATGTAAATGTCATTGTATTCGCAAAAAGGCGGTAAACTTTAAAAGCCAGACATTGAGGGCAAGGTGCGAAAGTAAAATGTCTCGGATATTGGGAAAAAAAACGCGCGTGTTAGTCAGTTAAATAGTTACTTAGTTAGTTACTTATTTTGTTTAAAGTTCATAAATTTATATTGAAAAGTGTAAGGCAATAATAACTTAAACGGACTAATGCACAATGTGACCAACGGACTGTCGGATTACTAACGGTAAGAAAACATGCAGTTTATTGTCAATATTGACAAAAATCTGCGCAGATTTATTGGCTTTGCGTAATGCCCCTTTTCGCACTGTTTTCAGAAACTTGTGTTTACAATCACACTCGCATATGGAAATATCATGAATATAAGTGACATGAACGCCTGTGAATGTCTTTGCTGCAACTAGTTTAGTGGAGTGTAACATATATTATGCGCATGCGCTTCGATTGTTTTATTACATGCGGTATTGGCAGCCATTTAAAGAAATGTGAAAACAACACATTAATCTTACTTGTTCTCGTTCTAATTAATATAATTTTTCAACAGCTTGGTCGAGTATCGAGGTAAATATATTTAAATGCGTTTGCATATAAACTGAATACCGTATGAAACGTGTAGATGATGCTTTTCTGCATTTATTAACGACTGCAATTGTTTGTGAAATACCATTGTTTTTTACTGTTATAAAATTGTGTATTTCTAATATTTGGGTATAATACGTGTGTCTGGATATATTAGATATATTATATGGTTGTTTTATATAGTGCATATACAATGAATAACTTATGAGGGCTTAGTGTGACGATTTAGAATACAGTTTGGATCCTGATGAGACGCCATGGTTTGTGGTGTCTCATAAAGTGCAAATATTTCAAGGGAGACGACTGTTATAAGTTTCTGATCAGCACAAATTACACAATTAACTCCCTTTCTTTACGGGCTCCATGAAAATGCTATGTCCACGTATAAAACTGTTTTACAGTGTGAAGACCCTACATAAAAATGCGGATTTTTTTCTTACGTGGTATCTTGCGACACACATTTTCAAGTCTATTTCATTACATTTGGCATATATATTAACAAAAATGGCATCGTATGAACATGTCGTCATAGTATATAAGCAACATTGAAGCCTAATATACATTCATCTATTATTATTTGGGCACAAATAATTTTACCGTATGAAGACCCTACATAAAAATGCTGATTTTGTTCTTACTTGGTACCTGGCGACACACATTTTCAAGTCTATTTCATTAAATTTGGCATAGATATTTATAAAAATGGCATCGTATGAACCAGTAGTCAAAGTATAAGCAACATTGAAGCCTAATATGCATTCATCTATGATTATTTGGGCACAAACAATTTTACTGTGTGAAAGCCCTACATAAAAATGCTGATTTTTTTCTTACTTGGTATCTGGCAACACACATTTTCAAGTCTGTTTCATTAAATTTGGCATCTATATTAATAAAAATGGCATTGTATGAACATGTCCTCATAGTATAAGCATAGAAGCATAATACGCATTCATCTATTATAATTTGGGCTCATACAATTTTACCGTGTTAACACCATATATCAAGTTGCAGATTTTTTTAATACTAGTATTCGCCACATACCCACAGGCATTTTCATTAATATCTCAGAAAAAAAGACATATAAATTAATACACATGGCATCTAAAGAACATTTTATCAAAGTTAAACATGGTTCCCAGCCAACCTGGAAATCAGGGAAAACTGGAAAAAGACTCTTTTTTTCCAGTCAGGGAATTTGGAAAGTTTGTGAAATCAGGGAAAAATCAGGGAATTTTGTTTGGTCAGACTTTCCCGACTTGTGTCGAGAAGTCCATACAATTTAAACAGCAAATCATTTCCTCTGCATATCTATCGTGACTTTGTAGTATACGTGTAGCTTAGTTATGTCTGCAACTGCTATTTATTCAGGGTGTCTAAAACAAGAAATAGGTCAAAATCATGATCCTGGAAGTTTTATTTTCCATCAGGGAAAAATCAGGGAATTTTGTTCATACAAAAAGCTGGGATTCCTGTTAAAGCAATATAGAGGCATGAAATGCATTTTTCTGTTATATGTCCACAAATAATTCCACTTAGTGATGACCCAGCTTGAATATGAGGATTTGTTGAATTATTATTGCTAACCGACATACATTTTTAGTAGTACATCAGGATTCAATACCAATACCTTAGTGAAAATGGCATCGGAAGAACATTTGTTCATTGTACTAGATAGAATGATACATTATATCTATCCATCTTATACTTTTTTGCAGTTTCAGTAATATTTGGTCTATAAATGATTTCAACATGATATAATTATTAATCATTGCTAGGAAATGTTTATATGTGAAACAAAAATTAAAAAAGACGTTTTTTTTCCCCCATTTATGTATCTATGTATACATCTTTTGTTGCAAACAGTTATGCAACATGTGTCAGAAAACACCCACGACAAATATATGGACGGAATGATTTTTTCACTTATGTGGGTGTATGTTGGCTCCACTTCACACGATACAGTCATTGTAGTTTAATTGAAAAACGCATCTTACAATGTGAGATGAGTTCTGGGTTCAAGCCCCAGCAGTGGCCTATCATGTGTGATATACAGAGCCCATTATGATTAAATATACACAGTTATCTATTTAAAGAATTCAATTAAATATAAGGAATAATGTTAAAGGGGAATTGCTGCTTAACCATTTTTGGGATTGTATTGTAATTTTTTGCCAAATTTGACATTCAATAACAGGGTTTATAGACATCCCAAGCATAACTGTTTCTAAATTTAAAAAAAAAAACAAGTCGAAGTGTGCAGAATATCAAAAATTTGAAACTTTCTGATGTCTAAAAGTCATTAAATGCCACTTAAAGTTTACATTTTTTTGTTCAAAATGACCCATTTTGTGCTGTTCATTATTGGTTAATGTTTTACGCTGTCAGGTCCAAAAGCGCACATTCTGTAGCTTGTTTGGACCATAATCTATAATGCGGCCAAGTTTCAGCAGATTCGGCCCAGTGGTTCTGATTTTATACGCCGTGCCTAGCTTTTAATGAGTATTACTCACTGACTTATGCATATGAGCTCGGCTGTTTTCGGAGAATACCTGAGGTATTCTCATAGCCAGCTCATCGTATGTGTCATGTCTTTTCGCCTTCTGGCGTCCGCCATGCTAAAACCTTAACATTGACCCATTGTACCCACAATTTTCGTACCCACATTTTTTTTCGTAACCAAAGTTTTCGTACCCACATTTGTTTAGTACCAAAAATGTGTGTTCCCGCATTTTCTTACCCAATATTTTCGAACCCACATTTTTTTAGTTCCCACTCATTCCATCCCGCGAAACCCTTAAGGTGTCGCAACTCTAGTTAAAGTATACTACAATGCACCCTCGTTCGGAAAATACGCTAAAAGGCAACCGGCCATTCACCGGGGTGCATTAAGGATATATCCCGCATCACTTGTACTTTGTAGTACACTTAAAAGTGCCTGGGGTACTTTTAAGTAGTGCGTGAGGCGATTAAGTTATGTAATTGTCTAGGCAGAACGATATTGAGAATGATTTTATCTTATATCTATAATTTATTGTCAAATAGAATTACGCAATCACTTTTTTGAAAAGCTATTATTATAATAGACTAAGTATGTTTAAAAGCGTTAAGCTAATGCTTATTAAAACCACTTACATCTGAAATTATATGACTGTCTTAGTATATGTATTACGAAAATAAGCATAGAACCAATTTTATAAATATGAACCAGTAACATTACTTGTTTTGTGGACGTTAATCATATGTGGCTATTTGCACATATGTTTTTAAATAAAATTTCATTTTTTACTTTTGGTAAAATATGTATTTTATACCAATGTTATCGTTGTAATTGCATATGTATATAGGAATGCTTAAATTTTATTGATCCGTATCAATAATAGTTAATTTAGTACCCATTAAGTTCAGTGGTACTAAGATTGCAAATATTTAACTCACATCAAAAATGTTATGAACATTCTCCGTAATTAATTTCTGTCAATTACATTTCCATCACATGCTATTTTATAATTATTTTGTCAACAACAGAAAAATGGACTTGGTGGCCGACCGCGGTCATAGCATATGCTGTCACATAAATGGCACTGTCGTCTGATGGTTTTATCAAACCTTGTAATACTCTTGAAGCGACAAGGATAAATTGCATTCCGTCAAAAGGTAAGTCTTATAGAAAAATAATAATCAAAATAATAATAATAACATTTATAATTATAATTACCAAAATATAAATATGTATTTGGTTTCCATTTTTATATATTATTGTTATAGCTAACCCATCAAATATTTTAAAGATGATTTGTTATAACAGATAAGCAACCAATATTTAAAAGATTTTTTTTTATAAATTACATTTTTAATCAAGAACAAAACCATCACAAGTGATATATTTTTATCCTTTGATTTGTTGAACAATGCAGACGACCTATTTCAATTGAGTAGCTTTTGTTGTGTTGTTTTTTTACAACGAAAAATATTTAAATATTTTCCAATTGTAGAAGGTAGAAAAATTACTCTTACATGAACGAGTTACAATTCACAAATATTTGTTTTTCGGTGATATGAAAAGCTGACTCGCATGTGATCGTTAATTGCTAATTCGAAATAAAAATAATCAAACGAGCCATGTCTATATTGTGTGACAATATGCAAAGGAAATAAAATTACAAAAGTTGTGTCATGTAAATCAGTTGCTTGAATGCAATATTGATATTAAAACAATACAGAGGAATGATTCTTTATCAAGTATACACGTCAATACGTAATTTGTATTTAATAAATACTAAACATATTTATAAATAACATACAAGTGCAAATTCAATAAATGCAGTTTTAATTTATAGTTGTATTCTATTATCTAGGTCTATTCGCTGAGGTCACAATGAAGTTGTATTCGATTGTAAAGGTCAATTCACTGAGGTCACACTGAAGTTGTATTCTATTATCTAGGTCTATTCTATTCTATTATCTAGGTCTATTCTATTCTATTATCTAGGTCTATTCTATTCTATTATCTAGGTCTATTCTATTCTATTATCTAGGTCCCTTCGCTGAGGTCACAATGTCCGCTAACGTTTCAGACAAACTATTCACGTCAGCAATCCTACTCTTCTCAAATGGAGACGTCAACGTTTCTTCGACTGCCGACCCTTCTATTTCACGTTACCCGATAACTGACAACGTTTCAGCCACTACCGACCAATTCGAACCTATCAGCGGGGACAATAATACTGAAGCTACGACCGACGAGCAGTTTGTTCCCCGCAGCGGCTATGACTTTCCGGTGTTCGGCATGGAGGACGGAACGTTTGTCTACCTTCACAGCCTTGCCATTGGTTGCCTGATCACTAGCCTCATCTGCGCCATCATCACAATCGTTCTCTCGTTCCGGAACAACAACTACCTCACTTTCTTCAGCAATTGGTCCCGTAGCGAGCGCTACGTCGTCTACATGGCGATCTGCGACGGCGTCTTCAATATCTCGCACACTATTGAGCACGTGCATGGCCTCGTGGTGTTCGGACACGTGCGTCCTAAGGAGCTGTGCGCCTTCTACGGCTTCATGGTCACGGTATTTATCGGTGCCCAGAACCTGCTGGTGAACGTCATCGCCATCAGCGTGTTTTTCATCATCTACTTCGACAAGAACATCAACTTCGGAAAGAGAGACTGGAAGCTGCTCCTCTATTGCTTCGGAGTACCGTTTGTTGGGGCTGTAGCGGCAGCGGCCGGCGATCAGTTTGGACCAATAGAATTATTGTGAGTGTATTTCATTTGTTCATTTGCTCCATCCATAGAGTTCTACATCTACATCCATGCTTTCGTTTATAAATTGTATTAAGAATTGTTTGTTTCTTCAATTATACATGTGCATTAATAACAAAAACAAAAGAAATATACACAATATGTTATGGTAATGTTACCCCCATTTCTATTGGAGTGCACATGTCATCTTCAAAGTTTGATTTAATTCATATTTATAATAACACAACTATATGTTTACAATCATTACTAATATCATCTCTGTTTGATTTCAGCTGCGCATTCGACCAAGTGAAAGGCAGAATGAGCAACTTCCTCTTCAATACAATCCCGATTATCATTATCACTGCCGTCAACAGCATCCTGTATGTGTTGGCATGGAAACGTATCCGTGACGAGACCCGCGAGACGAATCAAGTCCTAGGCAATGAGAATTCTAACATTGCTATCATGAAGAGGTCCCACAGGGCGGCAAGAAACATGTCCATGTTCGTGGTCGCTTTCTTCGCGCAGTGGTCAGGTGTTGCGGTGCACGCTGTCTGGGGGCTCGTCACTCCGCACATTCACATGGTCCTCTATTTCCTGATCGTCTTCTTTGCCAACATCGGCGGCCTCTTGAACCTCATCGTGTTTCTCATCATCCGCAAGTCGCGCACCGCCAAGAAGAGCCCGGAGAATCGTCAGATGCTAGTCTTGAAGAGCAGCAACGGGACGTCCGGTACAAAGTCAATGGATTGAAGGTTGGAATTATACACTTTTTTCTGTCTGAGGCGTATCTATTCGCAGCGCAAATAAACCGGTACTAGAACGATATAAAGTCCAAACTGGCTAGCAGTCATCTGCCTACAACGGTCAGCAAAAATCCTTCTCCAGACGAAAATCATTTTATATTTCACCTGAGTATACGGTCACCGGGCTTCAGCGGCCAATTGTCAGTGCATTTAACTCTGAAAGCCATTTATCACCTGTGTTCGAAAATGCAGTTTTGACAGTATGTTTAACATGATTTTAGACAACGTGATTGTAAAATTAAAATCTGCATTTTTTGTGTCATCATCTGCAGCATCACATCCCCACCAGAAACAGAAACTACCACCGTCACCATTAGGAACTGCGGAAAATGAACAGGCGTCATTGACGTTTTGACATTTTAAGAGTGTTCGCCATGTTTAAAAAAAATCCTAATTAATTCTTTTCTTTTGTATTTTACAGACGTGTTTTGGAGAAAGAAATCTGTTACATGTTCTTTTTAAATCTTTCATCTTTTGAAAATAATTTCAATTTTCCGTCCGTTTTATTATCAGCACGATTTTAATCAAATCGTCGTTTTCTTCATTTCGTTTAAATATAACAACTTAATTGAGCATTAGATCTACAATTGTAATTTAATATTACCATAGATGGCATTATTCATGTTAAAGCTACAGAGTTGAAACTTCAAAATACTTTTTATCATTTGAACAAACCGCGGCATTGCGTGAGGTCAATTTTAGAAAGGGACCTAGTTCTGTATTGTGTCTTACTTTGTCTGGTTATGTCTGGTTGTTTCTGGTTGTATCTGGTTGTGCCTGGTTGTGTCTGGAGTCGCCAAGTTGTGTCAGCTATTGGCCAGGTGGTTTCTGTCGGTTGCCAGGTTACATAAACCTTACATGCGCCAATCTAGGCTGATCATTAATACTTTAATTGTTTTGTAAGTGTTATAATACAGCATACACGTACTGGGCCTTACGAAAGTTGTTTCCATTTATCCAACCGACCCCAATTTGGTCCCCTACTAATAAAAGTTTTGTGCATTCCATGATGGTTGATTTTTTTCATGTTTCATGTTCGCTTAAATGGATCATATTTGCGAAATTAAGAGCTATTTGGAAGTGTATGTTAATTAAATATATTTATATGTGAGAAATACTGTGTGTTTATTGAAAAATGTAACGAAAGAAAACACGTTTGGCCACCAACCTTCATTTTTCGTACAGATGTTTGAGAAACAAACAACTTATTTCTGTGTCGGGAAAAACAGCATTATGTTAAGAGTTTTGTTTAAAAAGGTTGCAACGTGTTGAGTTTCTGTTGTTATGTATATTTACAGGGTGATTTGTTGCAAAGGGACTTGTAATTGAAAATAATTTGTAAATGTCCACAGGCTTTAGTGTTGTTTACCGGCATTGGTGTATAGGTCTGTTTGTCATGAAAATTATCTTTTACGTTGTTATGAAATGTGTATATTAATCCATTTATGCCGAGTGAACTCTCCCATCCTTCTACATTGGATCAATTTATTTCCAAAATTAGGGAAGTCTGGTATATTTATTTCTATATTTAGAATATTTCTTACAGAAATTCCTTAAAGCAAACAGCGCAAACCCTGATGAGACGCCGCATTATGCGGCTTCTCATCTGCGTCTACGTTGTTTGCCAAGGCCTTTTTTCTAGACGCTAGGCATAAATGGGTTAACAATATGCTTGTTATCCATTGTATCTAATGATTAGTTTGTGTGAGCGTATAAATAAATGTATGTAAATAAAATATAAAAATAAACGTGTGTGTAAGTTTCTGTTTGTATAATAAGAACTAAAAGTACTTTCACTTCTAGAACTATATTACAGCTGTGACCGTTATGCAATGTCCGCGGTGACAAAGCGATCGTGAAACGACCGCGGTTCTTGGTCCATGTTGGTCGTTGTTTCAGTATTCCGCGACAAAAAATCTACACATGAAATAAAAGCGCATGCGTTCGCCCACTGCGATCTGCGGCGAGTGTCGCGGCGAAACACCGCACAGTGTTAAAATATATTTTTTCTATGATCACGAATGAATTAAAATCGATATTCCACCGAACCCAACAAATTTTCTTTTTATTTTATGCTTTTTTTCACAGTTTATATACATTGTTAAAGAGTTTAACTAAAGAATTTCGCTGGGATAATGACGTCATTTTGTCAAAAAATGACGTCATTTCACAGTAAACAGTGAAAATTATCGATAATTCTCACTGATAATTTTCACTTTTTGAAACAGTGAAATTGTAAGTTTTAATTCACTTATATTTCTCTATAAACCACCGGAAAGCATAAAATAAATGTTCAGTAAATCAAATGTTTAAGTTTAGTTGGCCTAACGCGTACTTGCTGTTGTTGTGGGTGTGTAAGGAATCATCGGCTTTCAGTTTGTGTGGTAAAACACGCTTTAAAATAACAAGTTTGACATGGGTTGAACGGGGAAAAGAACGTACAAAAACCAAAACGTTATGCATAAAATTAATTATTTGTAACAGTGTCATAGTTGTAATTTATATGGTATTTTTAATAATGGACTTTAACAAGCGCTAATTGTTTTTATTATTATTATAATGTTAGGGTCTTGTAAAGAGTTTTAAATAATTGTATAATTGTTACAAGCAAATTCTCGTTATCCTATAAAGGAAGCACCAAAGATAATCATTCTGAAACACTTTTACAAGAACACAGTTCGTGAACCCATTGCTTAAGGCATTAAAACCTATGTTCTAAACTTTATAACACTATTTAGTATGAAATTCAGGACTAGTATCGCACCCTTTATTTGTAACTTGTAGCAAATCACAAGTTGCATGCAAGACATGCGTGATACGAGAGTCCACCAGGACGGCGCACGACGTGCCGTGACTGGGCTTCATGAGTCAATCTATGCTCTCAGGGGAATTGTTCACCATACTAATTGAATTTATATGTTTAGCAATAATGTGTGGCCTTTTTCTTTTGTTAATAAGATATCAATACAATTAAGTTCATAGTTCAATTGTTTTAATTACTTTCAGAGAAAAACTACGCTCCAAAAAGATATTTTATTGTGCCATGATTATCGAAATGCGTGTTATACATGTACTCAAATCCAATAATTTTAAACAAAAGCAGACATGTACTTTTGTATCATAATTTCATGTTACTATATCTATCCATTTTCCCATTAGCGTAGCCTTCAATAGCTGTCCCAAGACTCGACTATTCATCTTCTATAATTGGCTACATGTATGTATTCAAAAATAATAAGATCTAAGGGAGAAACCTGCGCAAAAAGATCATTCACGACTTATCTTCCCAAAACAGCGGAGCGCCCTTCGTTTTACGTATATCGTTTTATCAATTCAAGAACGATAAATGGAAGGCACCGTGTTTCAATTTTCATATATTGATTTTTGTTAATTAAAATTGAAACGAATATGAATATGGAAATAAGATTCGTATTTTGTTTTGTAATAAGAACACCGAAAAACGATACAAAGAATTAAATTTTGTTTTGGTTTTTGGTTTTGTTTCGGTTATAAGAAAATCGGAATATGAACTAATATACGTTGATTATTGTTTTTCGTTGTGTCGAATGCAGAACGAAAAAGGAAAATACGGTATATACAAGGACCGTTTTAAATGTCATACATCGATTTGTGTATAATTAAAATTTAAACGAAATATGAATAGGGAAAAAAGATTCGTGTTTTGTTTTGTTATTAGTACACCGAAAAACGATACAAAAAATTTAATTTTGTTTTGTTTTTTGTTTTTGTTCCGGTAATACATCACTTTTATAAAAGATAATTGATTTTAATCACATATCATGTATTGTGGACTTGTTATATTAGCAAATTTCGTCCATATATATAGTTTAGTCTTATTGCTTCAGAACAGGGTAATCGTCAAAGCATAAACCTAACGGTCAAGATAGTTGCCTTAGGTCTCTTCCGACTTACATTAGCATACCAATCGTCAAACATCAAAGGTTTCCACCAGCTATACGAGACTTAACGAACAGGAGATCAATTTCTTCCAGTGCTTTCCAGTAGATTGTGAGTCATGTTGGAGAACTTCTCCTTTAAGCGAATTCTGTTGCGAGTGATGTTGTTCTTCTGTTGCTTCTGATGAAAATAAAATTCAATCCTACACAGAAGGATATCCAGGGTGCCAGATCACGTGACTTTGTGGGGTTCCCAATTCAACGTTAATGGATGTAAACACACCGGTAAGTGGTGCTTTTTTTCAAATAGCTGTGTAAAACATTTTTTTATGCTGCTCATGGCAATGTGAAAAACATCAGAAGTACTTTATCTAATAAGCATGTGCTCTTGTTAAAAAATCATATTTTAAATGCAATCATGTTTACGGTTATTCTTCACGGAACGTGAAATTTTGTCACCGATTTAAGACATATTCAAGGATTTGTTCTTATACCTTTAGATATCGGCGCAAACTGCAAGAAAAACTGTCTTTTATGCACTAAAGATTTTCGCAAATGTTTTTCAATAATTTGAGATATTTGCAAACATTAAGTACTTAACGGTGTGTTTACATTCAGTCCAGCCCGTGTGCAAGCCCCTGAAAACCCCGTTGATATTGCATTCAGGTTTGGTATTTCGTATACAGCCGCTATAACTTACTTGTACGTTACTATATCTGCCCTTGCAAAGACGTAATGAGATGTTCTTTGTGAGGTGTCAAGGTAAAGAAGTGATGTTTTGTTGGCCACAATGTTTCAAAGAAGAATTCCACGATGTGTTTCAATCAGTTTATTTGAACGATGTATTCATTGAGGCCCAAGCTGACTTTGAAGTCATGAATTCAAGATACGGTAAATAGAAACAGAACAAGACGCTGAAATTCTTTGTGAGCATTAATTGGGCTGGCTGGAAGTGTTTCATTCTTATTCAAAGGCTATACTGAGAACAAGTCTGATAATATCTTAAATAATGACTGCGGGCACGCTAAGTTAATTGAAAGCGGTCAGTTGATCGCGGGTTTCTGATTGCCGATGAACTAAATGAGCTTGAGGAAGAGCTCGTGATACATTTATTCAATTTTGGAAAGACTCAACTTTATGATCCTGTCGGACATGTGGTACATATGAATAAATCTGGCACCGCATGCATATATTTACAGTTTGTGATGCCTTGGCAAATCGTCATCCAGCCTGAGCAGAGCAATAGCCGCGTGAACCTCATATGGTATTTGAAGAACAGAATTCAAAGTTAAAACTGAATCCATATCAGTAAAATATGTTGGACACAAACTTTTAATTAAATTAAATCATTGATTAATTGACTACTAATATCACTTTTAAAAATGTGTTTATCATCATTTTACTGATCTGAAATTTAATTTTTATGAATTGTTAATACAATTTATCTTAAAATGAAATAGAATTTTGAATGATTTGCAATCTTGTTTGCAAAAATAATCATACGATATCGTTCTTCAAAATAACATAGGATTTAAAAAGATACTCTTATTCAGCACGTTTGTAATCGCAATTAGTTTGCTGAACAGAACAGAACAGAACATATCTTTATTTGTTTCACAGGTCACATAATACATTATACATATATTGTGACAACAGGTGAGCATATAGTGTACAAAAAGTTATTTCACAAAACAGAAGATCGAATAAGCAACAATTTAGTAATTATTTGGGGAACGTGATCAGGGAGTTTACTTTTAAATTTCTTTAACATTATCAATCAGTATACTTGTGTTAAATATGGAATATATATATATAAAGTCACATGATGACATCGGATAGAGGGAGCAACATTTTAGTTGATGATTGGGAATAGGAAATCTAACATGATTTATTAATGCACTTTTTGATGGTCATACCATAAGCTGTATATTATCGGGGATTGCGTGCTTTGAAAGTCATATAGACGTCGAAAATCAAAACAAATAGATAAATAAAACAGAGTTCAACGTGCGAAAATATGAGTCTGGGTTTAAGTTAAATAAGTGGTACATACAATTTAGAAGGTAAGAACGTTGCTGACCAATGAAATTCAACCTGGCTTACTTTGTTAATTTAAAAATCCATAACATCATATCAGACTTGCAATGAGTGCAATCAGTATTGGGAAATGGGATTCGTACATATACAAATGTCACTTCTTCTTAGCACATCCTGATAAGTGTAACAGTAACAACAATGTAATCTCATTTCTAATTTGTAACGTCCTATTATAAAAGGTCATAAGGAATACATTATATTATCGGAATGTTAATGTATAGATTGTCATATAAATGTCATAACTAATATACAACAAAGATCTACTTGAAACAATTAAAAAACATCATAAAGTGGAAGTTCAATTGGTATTTTAGGTAGCTTTAAAAAGTTCAATTATAATTTTATCCCTTTAAAGTATATACCGGTAAACACAATATCAGACTTATGATACATTACGTACAGAAAAGTATTAAATTTCAAGAGGAAAATCAATACAAAGAACATTATAAAAAAGCAGAACATAAAATACTCAACGATATACATGCATTGTTTAAATTTAGGCTGCTTATTTTTTGACATTCCTGCCTGGATTAAAAGCTTAAGATAGACGACTTGCGATTGGTAAAGGCTAGTTTCTAAACTCCCAAAAAGGTAGACTCCCATCGAAATAAAGTTATGGAAGGGTAGCCAAGGGGTTTAAGTGTACAGGTTGCATACAACATTTAAATATTTAATGTCTTCGCACTAGAGAATGATTGTCATACTATTTATATAAGTGTGTTGTATATATACGCACTGATATTGTTTGTTTATTTATTGTATTCGATTATATTGAAAGAAGCGGACCCTATTAGTTCCCCACGTGTTGGAGTGTTGGGAGAATAGTGCCGTTTAGTTGGTCAGTTTCGTGTGAACTGATTTCATTGATAATTCAATATTGAACTAGAAATGGCGCGGCATAGGCCGACGCGTATCCCCACGCCGAATGTTTGACCTAGGTGTGCCCCAGGGTTGGTAATGGGGCCATGAATAGCTGAGATTGACCATATTGTCATAAGAGAAGTTCAGTATCAATTTGAAGTGAATCGGTGTAGAAAAGAATAAATTATAGTAATAGGCAATTTTGGGTGGGTGTGGTCTATGTGGGCGGGGCCCCAGGGTTGGTAATGGGGCCATGCATAGTTGAGATTGACCGTATTGTCATAAGAGAGGTTCAGTATCAATTTGAAGTGAATCGGTGTAGAAATGAAGAAATTATAGTAAAAGGCAATTTTGGGTGGGTGTGGTCTATGTGGGCGGGGCGCCCCAGGGTTGATAATGGGGCCATGCATAGTTGAGATTGACTGTATTGTCATAAGAGAAGTTCAATATCAATTTGAAGTGAATCGGTGTAGAAATGAAGAAATTATAGTAAAGGCAATTTTGGGTGGGTGTGGTCTATGTGGGCGGGGCCCCAGGGTTGGTTATGGGGCCATGCATAGTTGAGATTGACCCTAATGTCATAAGAGAAGTTCAGTATCAATTTGAAGTGAATCCGTGTAGAAATGAAAAAATTATAGTAAATGGAATTTTTTGGTGGGTGTGGCCTATGTGGGCGGGCGCCCCAGGGTTGGGATTGGGGCCATGCATTGTTGAGATTGACCCTAATGTCATAACAAAAGTTCAGTATCAATTTGAAGTGAATCCGTGTAGAAATGAAAAAATTATAGTAAATGGAAATTTTTGGTGGGTGTGGCCTATGTGGGCGGGGCGCCCCAGGGTTGGGAATGGGGCCATGCATGGTTGAGATTGACCGTATTGTCATAAGAGAGGTCCAGTATCAATTTGAAGTGAATCGGTGTAGAAATAAAGAAGTAAATGTAAAATAACCTAAAAAAATGAGTGATAATTTCTGACGCGGCCCCACCCCAACCGCTATAACTTTTGACCCAGGGGTCAGATCAAAATTCCAAATAGTGCAGGGTCGCACATATGCTCATAGCTACCATGTGTGTAAGTTTCAAGGTTCTAGTGCTTTTAGTGTAGGAGGAGATAGTGGCCAGGACGGACGGACAGACGGACGGACGGACGGACGGACGGCGGAGATAACCACAATATCCCCACCTTTTTTTAAAAAAGCGTTTGGATAATGAGTCCTGTGTTCTTACCGGATAAAATACGATTCTGTTACGGAGTAGATTGCAATCATTGTTGGATATATATCGTTAAACAATAAGTACGCATTTACAATACATTTCTTTTTTAATTTTGAGATAAGTTTGTTTGTTGTTGTTTCGTGTCTTGTTTTTTTTGCGAGGAAGATATAGATGTAGGGTTAATTTGTGGGTTAATTCGTAAAGGAGCTAAGTACATATGAAGAAGTTAATTATCTGTTTAATGAATTGTGCCGTATTTCGAAATGCAGTTGGAATGTTAACGCACACCAGTTGTTTAAATTTAATTATATTTGGGTGTAGCCAATAATTACGTGGAATGTGCTTTAATCTTTTTTCTTGGAAGAAGGGGCATAAAAGAAGATAGTGCATTTCATCACCGATATCATTTTTGTTACAGAGGGTGAATTTACGGTTTTCATGCGGAATGTAGGGTTGCGAGAAACGGCCGGTCTCTACAGGCATGCGGTGATTTCCGGTACGAAAGTGTAGCATACTTAGTCTTAGAGATTGTGGTAGTATACATAAATAATTTTCAAATTTTGTGCTGTCTTTAAACAGGGAGTACATTTTACCTTTAGTAGATGCTTGTAATTGTGAACCCCACTTCTGTATAAAGTGGTCAATCAGAACCTTCTTTACATGGGTGTGGATATTTTTTGTAGTTATATTATCTTGTTGTAGACAAATTTACGTTAAGCCAGTAGAGTTTAGAATGTTGGTAATACATTGTGTCCATTTAAATGATTTGGGTTATGATGAAGAGTGTATCTGTACAATAAATGAGATATTTTATGTGATTTTTCTAAAACCAATTTGTTCCAAAATTTACCATGCGTGTTTTAATAACTATTTCCAATGGGTATCGACCTAACTCAGCGAACAGGCAATATTTCGGGGTTAAGAGTTTAGTTTTTGTGATTCTGCGCAAAAAGTTACAATGGAATTTTTCTATAACATCTACATTTTCATAGCCCCATATTTCACAGCCATAAGTTAAAATTGGCAGTATTGTATGGTCGAATAATTTAATTTGTATATCTATGGGTAAATCTAAATTGTTTATACGTGTAAATAAAGTAAACATGGCTTTATTTGCCTGGCCCACCAGGTGATTTTTGCACTGGAGAAAACTGCCAGATGAAGTTAATATTACTCATAGGTATTTGTATTCTTTTACTGTTTCAAGTGGCTGGCCGTTTAAGTAGAATTTGTATTTACTTGGTTTGTTCGTGACGAAAACCATAACTTTAGTTTTAGTGTAATTTATGCTCAATTTCCATTGTTGGCAAAAATTATAAAAACAGTTTAGACTAGCGTTAAAATCTGCCTCATTTTGACCGAATATTATTGTGTCGTGTGCATAAAGCAATACAAGTAGTTTTAAAAAGTAGGTAGTGTCGCCGATAGGTATTTCAAGATTTATTCCAGAGCAATGTTGTTTAATGTAATCGTCAAGGTCGTTCAAATACATAGAGAACAAGATGGGGGATAGATTTTCTCCTTGTCGAACGCCACATGTGCTGTAAAAAAAAATGGGATTTAGTGCCGTTTGACGAAACGCACGATTTAATGTTTGAGTACATATTTCGTATTACATCAAAAATCTTTCCTCTTATACCCAGTTTGAATATTTTGTGCCAGAGACCAGCTCTCCAGACAGAGTCAAAGGCAACTTAAAAATCTACAAATGAGCAAAATAGTTTACGTTTTTCAGATCTTAGTTTTTGGATTAAAACATTAAGTGCAAATATATGGTCAGTTGTAGAATAGCCAGCTCGAAATCCGGCTTGGTTTTCGTTAAGTAGGTTATTTCATTTAGAATTAAGTTGATTCTTTGATTGATAACGGCAGTAAATAATTTTCCAAGACAGCTAAGGATTGTGATAGGGCGAAAGTTACTTGGTTCATTCATCACTTTTTTCAGCATTCCACTTTGGAGTGTTGCAATGGAGTTTACCTTCTTGTTTGTTTTTAATATTTTGATTAGATATTTGCGATGTTTGTAATACCATCGATTGTAAACAGTGACCATCCGAGAAGAGCTCGTCTAGTTCAATTATTTCAAAGTCTTTAAATTGGTGTCATAGTTTAATTGACGTTAATGTGTAATCAATAACTGAGGTATTTCGAAATGTGTATTTACCGATACTCGAGTCTTTGCCTACCCTTCCGTTAAGTATAAGGAAATGATTTAATTTACATATTTCAAGCAATTTATTTCCGGTTTTATTAACTTTTGTGCACTGGGATACACGTGTAATGGGATTTCCAATTGGTGCAAAATGTCTTCTTGGTTACAGGGAAATACTATATCTTCAAGTTGGAAGTATTTATTAAGAAAGATATCTGGGATCGTATAATCCGGTATATTTGATGTGTAACCTTTAGTATCCCCAGTCATTAAAATGTTGTCATATTGCAGGCATTTGGAGGTTATGTCAGTTTCAAAAAGGAACAATTCATTATCGTTATGAAAGCGGGACTGTTCAGGTGGGATGTAAACGTTGCCTATCACATAGTTATCAGTTCCATTACAAATATTTAACCAAAAGACCTATTCACAATTAGAATCAAGTGAAGTGATGGTAAAGTCATTCTTCAGACTATTGTTCACAAAGAAACCTAGTCCACCAGATTTTCGTTTATATTTGTCTTGCCTGGGTTTGGAAAAAAATGCACAATTAGGTACAGACACAATATCATATTGATCGATTTTGGTTTCTTGGATACAAAGTATATCAAACATATTAACAAGTTCGATGAATTCCGGATATTTGGATCTGGTTTTAAAACCACAAACATTTAGAGATCCTATTTTCAGCTCATGTTGGTGTGAGAGTTCTTCTTTACTTATATTAACAATTATTTTCTTTGTTGCAGGTGACTTATATTAACAATTATTTTCTTTGTTACAGGTGGATCAACATTCGTATTGTCATTGGATACACAGAGTTGAAAATGTTCACAGTGCGTGCTCGCGGGGGTACACGGTATATGGAGACATTGATCACAGAATGCCACATTCCCCGTGTATCCCTACACAATGGATGTTTGAGCCTGGGCGTTGTTGATATCCGGTGGTATTTGGTTGACGTCACCGTCTTGCTGGCACACAGCGGACATGCTAGCATGGCTGGATGGACCCTGAGAAGGTAGCCGGGTTTCTGATTTGGTACGGCGGCGGGCTTCTTTGCTTTGTTGGGAGCAGAGGGGGTTCCAGGAATGGTGTAAACACTCGGTGGCTGGGGCTCCGATAATTGTTTCTGATTTGGGACGGCGGCGGGCTTCTTCGCTTTGTTGGGAGCAGAGGGGTTTCCAAGAATGGTGTAAAAACTCGGTGGCTGGGGCTCCGATAATGGATCCGGTTCAAATTCCCCGGCTTCATCGTCTGTGGTAACTGGTTCCTGTGTGATCTGGAGTGAGTCAACGCATTCCTCTGACGCTTGTGTGGGTAAGCGCGCCGAGAGTTGCTGGAACCGCTGCTCAACATGGGCCGTAACATCAGCGTTTCTGGAGCCGCGGAGCGTGCTGTGCCAATCTGGGAAGGCTTTTTTTACTGTTTCTCCGTGAATCAACAGCGCTGCAGGAAGACCATTTTGACATTATGTGCGCCGTATTTGTCGCGCGCCACCTTGAACTCGGGCCACAGTGGTTTACGGGCGTCACTTATTTCGCGGGGATAATCGCGGGAGATGCCAAATGAAGTTCCAAGGTTTATTAGTTTATTAACGTCTCTTCAATACACATATTTGACAATTTTATACACATACAAGTTATTCATAGATTGCAAGTGTATTGCCACTCAGTACAGAGTTATAAGAGACAGCTCTCTATCTAAAACATAGGTATTTAATACTTTATACATAGAGAAATAGAAAAATAATAAAAATTAACTAAAAAAAAAAACACCAAAAAAACCCTAAGCATAGCATAAAATAAAATCAACTTAACAACCAGATAGGTTATGAGCTCCAGTTGACAAATTAAAACACATGTAGTTTCTAAACAGCATGAGAGATAACATTTATATATATATATATATATACACTATAAAATCAACTAGACACCCAGATACTAAGGTTATGAGCTCCAGTTGACAAATTTAAAACAGCATGAGAGATTACATATATATATAGGAGAGGGCTTAAAATGCTATTTATACAAGAGTTGTGTTCGTGTAGTTAAGATCATATGGCAGTTTTATCATTATCACAGAGCGAGTTAAAAGATCTGTTTATCTCATTAGCTTTAGAGATAAGGTCAATCCTAACACAGTTGTAGGCATCACAGTGAAACAAAACATGAGATTCATTTTCAATATCTAGCTTACATAAGGGACAGATACGCAGATTTTCGGGAATATTCTCATACCTTCCAGTCTCTAATCTAAGTGGAGCAGTTCCACATCTAAACTTAGCAAGAGCAGATCTATGTCTTAAGGGTAGTGTAGATGTAACATACGTTTCTACAGCAAATGTTTCTTTAAACTGTCTATACGTTCTAAGTTTATTACGCCCCCTACCAGATGGCCCAACTTCAGCATTAACCTTATTTGTCCATATGCTAACATATTTATGCATGGTGTGGGACAACACTTGTTCACAGAAATCTCTCAGGTTTCTGTCTCTACAGTCATTCAATGGATTTAACAAACAGATATCATTAAAATGAGTTTTACATTCAAACTGCCAATTCTTACAAGTTCTGCTACTTTTAACGAAACAGAATAAAAATACTTTTTTATTCATTCTACCACTGTCCATATTAACAAGTCTATACCAATGGTGTGCAATAGATTTCCACTGTTTAACATGTGGTGGTTGCCAGGCAGTTCCACGTAGCAGCTTTGCGTTGTCCATTATAGCGTTCACGTCACGCAGGTCAGAAAATGTTACTAATATGGCCCTACTACGTGAAAAGCCCTGGGAGCGGGCCACTTGGCGCCGGCCTAACCGACGAGCCTCGACAATCCCAACAACATCTGAATCCATGTAATGCTTGTTCTTCAAGAACTCGCGGATGACACGGAGAGGGTCTTCATTGCTACCACTTGAACTCTCGGGATGACCGCTAAACAACAAGTTTGTTCGCAGCAAACGGGCTTCCAAGTCAATGCTTTTGTATTCAAGTAGCCTAAGACGGGCCTCCGTGATATCATGAATAGCTTGTGAGCGGACAAGGTTTTGATTCAAACATTCAAATTTATGATTTAATGTATTAAGTGAGTTATTGGAAGACATCATATCGAACAGACATATTAATTTGTGTTCCATGCTCATTTCAGAAAACTGTTCACGCGTTGTTTTCACTTTTTCATGAACGCCAAAGTCACCTTGTAGTGGGTGGGGTGAGCCCATCGTGGACGAACTGCTAATTGCACGACGTTTTCGTTTCGCTTCCCTTACTTGCCAGCTGTTTTTCTCGGACAATGGGGCATATTTACCTCTGTACTGGTTTGACATGTCAATCGTTGTACGCATTAGTTTTAATAAAGTTAAAAGATGGTATAATTTTTTAATTTTAACGGAGCCGATGTAAACACGTCCGCTATCGATCACCTCCCCTGCTTTTTCCCATGCATTTGTTTTAAATTAAAGTGAGATTTAAACAAACTTAAAAAAATATATGTATAGATATCCTTACCAGATGCACGTTCTCATACTGCTACATAAATGGTTTATGCACAATTAAACTGTCAATTATAATATCTTCAAAAAGACACACCAATCAGTGAACAGGCCCTTTAAAACTAGTTAAACCTTTGCATGCTGGGAAATTTGTCGTCTGCTAAAATGTCGTCTGCTGAATTTCTAAAATTAGCATTTTCTTCGATTTTTTTTCCAAAGAATAATATAAGAATAGCAAACAGTTTGGATCCTGATGAGACGCCACGTTCTGTGGCGTCTCATCTGGATCCAAACTGTTCGCAAAGCGCTTCAAAATTCGGTTCCAGCACTGAAAGAGTTAATGTTCTAAGCTTGAAAGTGGGCTAAGAGCATATAGACAAAACAGCGATTTTAAGATTTAAAACAAAATTACAATAATAAAAAATATGTTAAGAACAAATATAAAGTTTATTTTCATGCTTTCGGTTTATAAATATAATTGGTAATACATCCCGACAAGTTATAAGTACATTCATACATTACCACTAAATCTACATTGTTGAATTAGCTTTATGCACATTTAATATATAAATAAATTATAGATTAATATCTGTAAGTCATATAGTACACATCTTGCACTGAAACAGATGAACATATTTTAACACGAGTTATGTAAAAACATGTTGCAAGAACATATATATATATATATATATATATATATATATATATAGCATATGTAATTATACATTAATAATACACAAACTAAATAAAAAGCATCTTTTACTTAACGCAATCAAATGGTATTTGCATTGAAAGGGATGAGAAATACAGGCAGATTAATACTGCCTATCGCAATCTTCACAAATCAAAAGTACACGTTTTGCACCGACAATAGCTAAACATTTGTTGAGTGAATGGTGTAAAAAATATTTCGGGTACATGCTTATATCATACCTAATTCAAATACATATGTTGTCATCTGTAAATATTACCTTAAGTTTATATTTTCCTAAATAATCGTGCTTTGTTATATTGCCTTTATTGTATATTTTGGTGAAATAAACGATATGTTCTGTTCTGTTCGGTTCTACCAACAAGCAATTATCTTGTCCTTGCTGCAAGCCGCCGAGACTAAAATAACTGGAGAAAGTTATTTTTTGCACCGAACACAAAGCTACTTGTCTCTAAGTTTAATATAGGGCCATGGCTACTTGCCTCTGAGTTTTCACCGAACACAAAGCTACTCGCCTCTGAGTTTTCACCGAACACAAAGCCACTTGCCTCTGAAATTTCACCGAACACAAAGCTACTTGCCTTTGAGTTTTCTCCGAGTATTCACACAGCCATAATGTAACCAACCTGTAAGGCATTGTTCATCAGAACACATGATCTTTTTCCGTATTCTGGTACAATGTAAATGGACCAAAGAACATCAGCCAGAGCTCCAGATAAGGGTCGTATTTTCGTAATTACGAATTATTTTCAAGTCCGTTACGTATTTATTTTAAAATCTTGTACCATAAAGAACTTCAAATTAAGTTACGAATATTATTTTTACATCGGATCGTATCGATTTTTATTGAGTTCTTTTTGCGTATTAAAGATCTTTGCGGTGCTTATATAGAATGGTTATCGGGTTTGTACAACAAAGCGCATTTTTTCTAATAAAAGCGGCGTATACAGTCTATCTATCAAAAAAATGGCGGTGCCCAGAGAACGTCCTAAAAAACTGCAAAGCGTCCAAAAACACGCTTTTAACATATTGTACGCAAAGTGAGCCGAAGATAAATGTTAAGAAAGACATTATAGAAAAGATCTTATACGTTTGTTCAGTTGCCGACACAGTCGGAAAAGCTAAACAAAAACGCGACACGACGGGTCCAAACTTAAACACACACAAAAAACATTGAACGAGTGGAAGGGACAAGTCCCATGGCTAATCGTTGAAAAGATTGAAGGGGAGACCCGTTTTAATTGTGAAATATGTAAAAATTCATCTAAGGCATACAATCTAAGCACAGTTTGGGCATATGAAGGTATTTGAAAAATAACATTGTATAATACTGAAAAGACACTGTTGAACTCGCATAAATAAAGTTTTTTTTCGCATGAAAATAACCATTATTATTTATTTTTAGGTCATTTAGAAAAAATAAGAATTATTTTCCAAAACTTAGTAGTAACGTTAAGAATAAAATTTCAGAGTTAAGAATTCTTTTTGAAAATCTGGTAGTAATTTAAGAATTACACAAAACCTTATCTGGAGCTCTGCATCAGCCTTTTCTTTTCCTATAAGCGATGTATTTATGTTTAAGACACAATGTGATTTCTCAGACATACTCGACAAAATTGTTTACATTTGTCGTTGAACGCGTTATCCCTGAAAATTATTACAGCGAACATAAACTTTCCAGTGGCTGGCTTTATCACGCTGACATAGTCACTAAATTCGACCTCGTACACTAAGTCCCGTTCACCATTAAGTATAGGGCTCACACGGGTCAAAAATATTCTTCGAGTCGGGTAGATGAGTCAAAATTTAAATACCCGAGAAAATTCGATTCGGGTCGGGTCATATAATACATTACGTTAACTAAAATAAAACTACATGTGCACTAATTGTCATAGCATGTTAAGCGTTCTTATATATTCAACTGTTTGTCAAGTAAATTGTTTAGAAAATTATACTTTTCGTTTTGATTTATTTAATTATGAATGAAATACTGAACTGCATATAACTCTTTATTAGGTTTACACAACGTTGTTGAACTTAATCAGCAAATGTTAGTATTCCTTGGAATAGCGATCAAACGTGCATGTATAGGAAAAACAACCTGTCAAGCAAAAATAAAGCTTGTCTTATTTTGAGGAGAGAGCCAAAATTACTTTCACTATAAGCTCTAACTGCCTTTTATACTTTGAAGTCGATATATTTCATAATACAAGTTTCGTTTTTTTTCACGTCGCCATTTTGGGATGTGAATAACAAATTAAACTCGACGTTAATGCTTTTAGTGCGTCACTTCCATTCATTTATTATTATTTGTAATAAAAACTCTGCTTAAAATGATAAAGAATGTGATTTTACTTCACTTGTTAAAAAGAGATGATTTAACTACATGTAATCTTGTACTCCGTAGCTAGCGACCCAAACCGGTATCGTTCGCAGAAATTTTCAACCGGATCCGCGGGTATTTTTTTGACCGGCGGATTCGAGTTTTTTCCCGGTACCCGTTTGAGCTCTACCATAAAACCCGACTGCATACAATCAAAAGTGATATGCTTACGTTAAAGATTATTGAAATAAAGGTCCATGACTGCTCTCTCTTTGTCCCCATTACGTTAAAGATGATTGGAATATAGGTCCGTGGCTACTCTCTTTAAGTCCCCATTACATTAAAGATGATTGAAATATAGGTCCATGGCTACTCTCTCTAAGTCACCATTACGTTAAAGATGATTGGAATATAGGTCCATGGCTACTCTCTTTAAGTCCCCATTACGTTAAAAATGGTTGGAATATAGGTCCATGGCTACTCTCTCTTAGTCCCCATTTCGTTAACGATGATTGGAATATAGGTAAATGGCTACTCTCTGTAAGTTCCCATAACGTTAAAGATGATTGGAATATATGACCATGGCTACTCTCTCTAAATCCCCATTATGTTAAAGATGTTTGTAATATAGGTCCATGGCTACTCTTCCTAAGTCCCCATTACGTTAAAGATGTTTGGAATATAGGTCCATGGCTACTCTCTCTAAGTCCCCTTTACGTTAAAGATGATTGGAATGTAGGTCCATGGCTACTATATCAAAGTCCCCATTACGTTTAAAATGTTTGGAACATAGGTCCATGGCTACTCTTTCTAAGTCCCAATTACGTTTAAGATGTTTGGAATATAGGTCCATGGCTACTCTCCCTAAGTCCCCATTACGTTAAAGACGATTGTAATAAAGGTCCATGGCTATTCTCTCTTAGTTCCCATTACGTTAAAGATGATTGGAATAAAGGTCCATGTCTATTCTCTCTAAGTCCCCATTACGTTAAAGAAGATTGGAATATAGGTCCATGGCTACTTCCTCTAAGTCCCAATTACGTTAAAGATGTTTGGAATATAGGTCCATGGCTACTCTCTCTAAGGCCTCATTACGTTAATGATGATTGGAATATAGGTCCATGACTACTCTCTCTAAGGCCCCATTACGTTGAAGATGATTGGAATAAAGGTCCATGGCTACTCTCTATAAGTCCCCATTAGGTTAAAGATGATCGGAATAAAGGTCCATGGCTACTCTCCCTAAGTTCTCATAACGTTAAAAATTATTGGAGTATAGGTCCATGGCTACTCTCTCTAAGTCCCCATTACGTTAAAGATGATTGGAATATAGGTCCATGGCTACTCTCTCTAAGTCCCCATTACGTTGAAGATGATTGGAATAAAGGTCCATGGCTACTCTCCCTAAGTCCCCATTACGTTAAAGATTATTGGAATATAGGTCCATGGCTACTCTCTCTAATTCCCCATTACGTTACAGATTATTGGAATATAGGTCCATGGCTACTCTCCCTAAGTCCCCATTACGTTAAAGATGATTGGAATAAAGGTCCATGGCTACTCTCCCTAAGTCCCTATTACGTTAAAGATGATTGGAATAAAGGTCCATGGCTACTCTCTCTTAGTCCCCATTACGTTAAAGATGATTGTAATATAGGTCCATGGCTACTCTCTCTAAGGCCTCATTACGTTAAAGATGATTGGAATATAGGTCCATGGCTACTCTTTCTAAGGCCCCATTACGTTGAAGATGATTGGAATATAGGTCCATGGCTACTCTTTCTAAGGCCCCATTACGTTGAAGATGATTGGAATATAGGTCCATGGCTACTCTCTTTAAGTCCTCATTACGTTAAAGATGATTGGAATAAAGGTCTATGGCTACTCTCTTTAAGTCCCCATTACGTTAAAGATTATTGGAATATAGGTCCATGGCTACTCTCTCTAAGTCCCGATGACGTTAAAGATGATTAGAATATAGGTCCATGGCTACTCGCTCTAAGTCCTCATTACGTTAAAGATGTTTGGAATATAGGTTCATGGCTACTCTCTCTAAGGCCTCATTACGTTAAAGGTGTTTGGAATATAGGTTCATGGCTACTCTCTCTAAGTCCCCATTACGTTAAAGATGATTATAATATAGGTCCATGACTACTCTCTGTAAGTCCCCATTACGTTAAAGATGTTTGGAATATAGGTCCATGGCTACTCTCTCTAAGGCCTTATTACGTTAAAGATGATTGGAATATAGGTCCATGGCTAGTCTCTCTAAGGCCCCATTACGTTGACGATGATTGGAAATAAGGTCCATGGCTACTCTCTATAAGTCCCCATTAGGTTAAAGATGATTGGAATATAGGTCCATGGCTATTCTCTCTAATTCCCCATTACGTTAAAGATTATTGGAATATAGGTCCATGGCTACTCTCTCTAAGTCCCCATTACGTTGAAGATGATTGGAATAAAGGTCCATGGCTACTCTCCCTAAGTCCCCATTACGTTAAAGATTATTGGAATATAGGTCCATGGCTACTCTCTCTAATTCCCCATTACGTTAAAGATTATTGGAATATAGGTCCATGGCTACTCTCCCTAAGTCCCCATTACGTTAAAGATGATTGGAATAAAGGTCCATGGCTACTCTCCCTAAGTCCCCATTACGTTAAAGATGATTGGAATAAAGGTCCATGGCTACTCTCTCTTAGTCCCCATTACGTTAAAGATGATTGTAATATAGGTCCATGGCTACTCTCTCTAAGGCCTCATTACGTTAAAGATGATTGGAATATAGGTCCATGGCTACTCTCTCTTAGTCCCCATTACGTTAAAGATGATTGGAATAAAGGTCCATGGCTACTCGCTCTTAGTCCCCATTACGTTAAAGATGATTGGAATATAGGTCCATGGCTACTCTCTCTAAGGCCCCATTACGTTAAAGATGATTGGAATATAGGTCCATGGCTACTCTCTCTAAGGCTTCATTACGTTGAAGATGATTGGAATAAAGGTCCATGGCTACTCTTTCTAAGGCCCCATTACGTTGAAGATGATTGGAATATAGGTCCATGGCTACTCTCTCTAAGTCCCCATTACGTTAAAGATGATTGGAATATAGGTCCATGGCTACTCTCTCTAAGTCCCCATTACGTTAAAGATTATTGGAATATCGGTCTACGGCTACTCTCTCTCAGTCCCCATTACGTTAAAGATTATTGGAATATAGGTCCATGGCTACTCTCCCTAAGTCCCCATTACGTTAAAGATGATTCTAATATAGGTCCATGGCTACTCTCTCTAAGTCCCCATTTGATGCTTTCTTTGTTGCTTATATTATACCTCATTTAGCCAATTACATTCATTATAAGATTATATCGCCAGGTTGATTACTTCAAAGTAACAACCTCTTGCTTTATTGTAGCTGTACTGCGTCTCTTCCGATAGTTATACCACAGTGGTGAACTGTTTTGCGTCTTCTTCTAAGTCTCGCAAATTTCGTCGTCTCCGTTGAACTATCTTTACTTTATAAGTTCATAGACGTGTATGGTAAGGAATATTTATTACTTTACGTAGGTTTTGGTTTGCCCGGAAATAAACTGGAAATAAGGCTTAATAAGGAGGCATCGGGACTGGCCTTTTATAATGCCGTCAGAGTCTCTTCACATGCAACAACAAAGATTTTGAGGAAATTTATGAAGTTGAATGGAGTTGTAATTAGGCCATCCTGCTAAGAAATTTCGCAGCTAGTAAAGTCGAGATATAGAGCGAATATTAAAACGAAATCAACGCTGGTAACTTTATTGCTGATATGGCTGTAAAGTGAGCGCCATTTGAAAAAATAATACAAGTAATACAGGGTTTAAAACGGCGAAAAATACTTGCTTCATCATAAGCGTCGCTATCTTGATTATCACGTGATTATCCTCTCTGGTATACGAGTGATCTGACCAATCGCATGTCAGTTAGACAGGCTTTCTGTATATACAAGACTTACCGTTTAAAGCAAGATTAAAACAATTGTTAAGCGATATGATCTCTGTTTTGGCAAATGAAAAACAAAAGCAAATTAACACTCCTTAGTAAGAAAAATATTTCAAATATAGTTTCGTTTATTGGTTAATTATGTGAAGTTGAAAACAATGATGTTGTTTGCAACACTTTCCATCGATAATTTAACAACGCATGTTACATAGAGTTTAACCTACCATTCATGTTCGACGGATGCATGTGTTCTGTTGGTTTTCCATGTACATAGAGTGCATCAAAGTCACTTTCGGGAATAAACAAGGCTTACTATTATGTCCATTTGTATTGATATACTTGGCTAATTAACGTTGTATCTAAATATATGTATTATATGCAAATGACATGAATATATAGACAAACAATTTATACTGTGTATGCATGTATATAGCGATACATTCAGCAATAATGATTACTGTATCTGTTTTAACATATGAGCACTAAATAATGGCGTTTGATATCATAAGTGAGTAAACTGGATGGAAATTTACCCGTCACACAAGCAATAAATTTAATTTGCTTTTTTGAACCCCACCTTGCCACTGCTGTTAAAGGTCCTCATGTTTTCAAATGGGCCGCGATTGTATTACAACGTTTGGGATGTCAACGAATATTCGGATATCCCGATACCGGTTGTACTCGCATAGTAATTAAGTATCCGAATATTCGTATAAAAATATATAACTACAATTAAATACAATAACTCTTGTTTATTATTCATGCTAATGCCATGTTTTTCACGTATATAGATTGAATCGACACAACCTACAGACCGCTGTTTGCGGTTTCAACTGATATTGGACGTGTCATAAACATATTCGATAAACGCATTAACAACAAATCAATCATCCCTGTTGCATTGAAAGATCGATCAAACTAGCACTTGTCAAAATCGTGTATGCTAATTCTTGGTAATAGCTTGCTTTTTATCAATTAATATTGTAGAGAATCGATGTTTTGAGAAATAAAATATATTCATCAGGTCCATTGTTAGCAATTACCCGTTAGTTTGAATTAAAGTAACTCAAATATTGTCTTTTGCAATCATTTCACATCAAATGATCACAAGCATTTCATTTACTTTTCTTACATTTCTTATTGTCATAATGTTTCTCTTAATGTTATCAATGCAATGTACGGGTTCACCATAAAGTACATCTGACACATTCAACTTTTTACACCCGTTATTGACATAAATTTGGGTTCTTTGCACAAATACAACTAATTTACTGCAATGAAAGTAATGTCGTTTGATGATACTATTTTTTTCACCATTATAAATTGTATTTGAACAGGCTCGAAAACACTTGCTTCGAACGCTGTGTTGAATATTTGCATGCATGTGCACATCCTAACAAGTCCATCGACTGATGTTGTACATGTTATGTTACGAAAACGTTATTACTTTCTAAGACACGTTCTTGTGGATTATTATACTGTAGTCGGTAACAAAATATTATAAGCGCTTTATTGCATATATATAGACAGACAGACAGACAGACAGACAGACAGACAGACAGACAGACAGACAGACAGACAGACAGACAGACAGACAGACAGACAGACAGACAGACAGACAGACAGACAGACAGACAGACAGACAGACAGACAGACAGACAGACAGACAGACAGACAGACAGACAGACAGACAGACAGACAGACAGACAGACAGACAGACAGGCATGCAGGCAGGCAGGCAGGCAGGCAGGCAGGCAGGCAGACAGACAGACAGACAGACAGACAGACAGACAGACAGACAGACAGACAGACAGTTTATTTCAATCCAATAAGGCATTTAAGCCCACGAGGACATATATACAATACAAGTGTTGACGAACAGTGTAGACTAGAATGCAAAATTTTAACAAAAGTTGTAGTTGTATATTTCCAACGTTTGGAGAAGATCACTTTGAGAACAATATTTCAAAAAAACATACATGCAAGATAATTCTGGAACGTTTTCTAAGCATTTAATCAATCTATTTTAAACTATTATACAATGTGTTCTTATCTTAGAGGTTTTTCAATCAACTAATTTTACAAAGCAAAATAACAAAATGCGATTGGTCAATAAACGATAACTAAGCCAATGAAAACGCTTAAAAATGTTGTATTACACATGTGTAATACAAAAGATATGTAATGGTTGTATTACATTGGAAACAGGGTATAGCATGTGATAAATTATAAATACAGTTATTTTTATTAAGTATTTGTTAATTACCTTTGCTAAAATTCGGCATATATTTCCGATCTATACGGACCAGGTACCAACTATGGCATCTTTTCTTTAATTTTTGGATTAGTCTATTTACCCTAAATCGAATTTCATTGCACGACTTTTAAACCAAGTCGAAATATGGTGCAGAAATCACGTTCACCTTTATATTTGTTTATAGTTTCATTGAAACGTCCGGTCCTTAGCACAACCTCGGTGTATCTCGGAACGCTTGTCAATGCATAACCAATAAGATGTGGCGTCAGTTTTGAACAGCCGTTAATAGGTTCCATTGTAATCTTCCAAAATATATTCCCCATTAACCTACGCAGCCACCCGATTTCTCCATCGTTTGGTGAACGTCAAGTTCTTAGCGCTACGTCGGAAGTATTATTGGCTCGTTTATTAACCAATTTATGCCGAGTGGACTCTCCCATCCTCCTAAATTGGATTAATTTATTTCCAAAATTAGGGATGTCTGGAATATTTTTTCTATATTTAGAATATTTCTTACAGAAATCCCTTTCAGCAAACAGCACAGACCCTGATGAGACGCCGCATCATACGGCGTCTCATCTGGGTCTACGCTGTTTGCCATGGCCTTTTTTCTAGACGCTAGGCATAAATGGGTTAATACATTTCCCAAAAGAGATTGCATCGGTGATGACCGACCGTGCTACAAATGTATAAAATAGTAATCTAATAGCAAACGAAACGAAAAATATTAAAACTTAGAAAAAACATTTATCTGATTACGGTCCAAACATTATAAATTAATAAATTGTAAAGCAATAACAGTTCATTAAAGAATATCATCAGAATATTTTCTTTTAATCATATTTTCTTAAACGTGTTCACCGGCTTTCATACCTGTAACGTATTTTATTGATGTTCATCTTCACTTTCTAACGTAATTAAATCCACATGATTCGATGTGTATTTTAAAATATTTAATTCTTTTAAAAGTAGCGCGGTGCATTGTTACACATGTTAAACAGTGTATTTGTTCATGTTTGAAACAAAAGTAGGTTGTTATATATAGTTCTATGTAAAAACGTGCCAAAGATATTTTGTAAATAAACATGCGGATATTGCATGTGTATAACATAGAAATTTAAGTTTTCATGTAAAGTTATCGCGGTGTTTTCCTCGACGCTATGCAGTCTTTCGTCGCAACATTGTCACTGAGACGTGAACCAACGATCACCACGGAACGCGGTTGCTACGAGATATGTGTGTCACCGCGGGCATTGTATACTGGCCATGAGTTGTACTGTAGATTTATTAACCCATTTACGCCTAGTGGACACTCCCATCCTTCTAAATTGGATGAATTTATTTCCTAAATTAGGAATTTCTAGTTGATTTATTTCTATATTTAGAATATTTACAAAAATTCCTTTAAGCAAACAGAGTAGACCCAGATGAGACGCCGCATCATGCGGCTTCTCATCTGGGTCTACGCTGTTTGCCAATGCTTTTTTTCTAGACGCTAGGCATAAATGAGTTAATATAAGTAATTTTCGCTCTCCTATACAGATAACTAGATATAAATTCATTTTTATGCTTTATTGACATGGATTTTAACTTTCACAAAACAATCCTTCAATATCATAAAATAAAAGAACATGTTTTATATACACGTTTCATAACAACGTAAACACGTCATAACTTTCATGAAATACACGACGTGTAAATTGCACAATACAAGAAAACATGATATAAATACTATTTAACATTAAAAAATATATTATTTTTCAAATTAACTTCAATTACAATTCCATGAGCAACACAACCTAGTACACTAAATTCATTAGAAAAGAAACTTTACACTTTAGCCTAACTGAAACTTGTCTAAACAAAACTCCACAAATAAAGCTGTTTTGCCGGTATTCAGCCAAACAAATAAGTCGCTTGCATCCACCACCATGTCTTATAAAATTAATTTCGCAGATAGGTCAGCTAAAGGATTTTTCAGTAATTAATTTTTTACTAAACAAAAATCTTAAGCTCCGTGACTTTTTACATGAGAAGATGAAGATCGCCAGGGAGACAGTCGATGCGCTACGCCTCGAGAGGGTGCACCGGATGGCCGATCGCGGGGAGAGTGAGGAACGTGGTAGCTCGTTTTGCCTTCTTTAAGGACAGGGAAGCGGTAAGGCAACAGTGGCCGGAGCTGAAGGGGACACATTTTTATGTAAATGAACAGTTCCCCCCCCCCCCCGGAAGTTCAAGCGCGCAGGGCCAGACTATTTCCTAACATGAAGGCTGCCAAGCGAGAAGGAAAACGTGCATGGATTTCTTACGACACGCTGTACGTTGACGGCAAGCCCTTCAGGGACTAGGATTACGTGGGAGATGAACTTTCTATTTTATCCTGGAATGTACATGGACTTAACAGCGACAAAAAATCATGTAAACTTTTTGTTGATATTTTAGCTAAAATGATATATGTTTTCTATATGAATCATGGTGTAATGTTAACAGTAACATTGAGCTTAATGGTTACATTTCACTTAACTTTTACAGAAAATTTCAACAAAAAAATGCTAGGCGTAGTAGTGGTGGTGTTATACTTTACTATAGAGAATGTTTAAAAGATGGTATAGAGATTGTAAAAAATCACCTTGACTCTATTATTTGGGTGAAATTAGATCATGTATTTTTTAACATGGAAAAAGATGTATATTTATGTGGTGCTTATATATGGGGCGATGACTCGCCCGTTTATAATACTTTTAATGTTGATTTGTTTAATATATTGGAAATTGATTTAAACGCTTACGATAAATGTGGATCAGTGTATTTATGTGGTGATTTTAATAGTAGAGTTGGGCAAAAATGTGATTTTATCATCCATGACAAGTTTAACCGTATTGTTGACGATGTTGATTATAGCCCCGAATGTAGTACTAGACGGGCCTCATTGGACCATACAGTTAACAATAACGGTGTTAAATTATTAGATTTGTGTAAAGCGTCCGGTTTGCGTATTATGAATGGGCGGCTAGCTAAAACAAACCATCATACGTTTTTATCACATAACGGTTGTTCTGTAATTGACTATTTACTGACATATGATCACGATATGTCACAGTTGAACAATTTTTATATTGATGGTTTCAATGAATGGAGCGATCATGCACCATTGCGCTTTACCTTGTGTTGTAATAATGTTACTTCTATTATACTTGACCATGAAGAGATTAGATTTAAGTGGGATGTCAATTTACGGGAGCATTTTCGCTCTGGTATTTATGATAATTTATGAAATTTTTAATGAAATTATACAAAATACAGATTGTTTGAATAGAGAATCCGTAAATACTATGCTTAATAATTTTACGGATACAGTGAGAAGTATAGCAGATCCTTTGCTTGCCAAAAAATGTTATTTTAAGCAAGATGTCCGTTTCAGTACGTCACATGTACATGAAAATAATTGGTTTGATCCAGTTTGTAAAACAGCTCGCAATAGTTATTTGCATGCCCTTAGGCAGTTCAATTTAGATAAGTCGCAAGAAAATCGTATATTTTTATGTGAACGTAAAAAGCATTATAAAGGTATTATTCGGAAAAAGAAAAACGCAAGTTACAAAAGGAAAATGAATGAGATTGAGGATCTTAGAAGAAAAAAAACGAGAGATTTTTGGAAACACTTTAGAACAAAAACAAAAAATAAATCTGGAAATATACCTTTAGATGCTTTTCGCGACTTTTTTAAGAACTTAGGAGGAAATGTTTTTAATTGTGAAAATGATGAATCTGAGTTTTTTAATGAACATAATACGTTTGATCTGCCGAATAACGTTTATCCGGAGCTAGATAGACCTATCTCTGTCAAAGAAATTGTTAAAGCCGTTAAACTACTCAAACGGAACAAAGCCCATGGACTTGATAATTTGTTGAATGAATACTTTATAGAATCAATTGACATTTTAGCTTTGCCTTTGAGTGATATGTTTAAATAAAATGATAGACTCGGGAGTTTTCCCCGAAGCGTGGACAGTCGGTATTATTGTTCCATTACACAAAAAGGGCTCCGAGTCAGATTAAATAACTACAGAGGTATTACACTTGTAAGCTGTCTTTCTAAACTGTTTACCTCAGTTATTAATAAGAGAGTTGAAAATGTCTGCAATTAATATAACATTATTTCGGACGCCCTATTCGGATTTAGAAAAGGACGTTCTACTGTAGATGCAATATTTATACCTCAGTCATTAGTTCAGAACTATTTGTTTAAAAATAAACGTCTGTATGTTATTTTTGTCGATATGTTGAAATGTTTTGATTCTATTTATAGAAACGGTCTTTGGTTGAAAATATATAAATCGGGAATTCAGGGTAACGTTTTACGAGTTGTTAGAGATATGTATAACAATGTTAAATCATGTGTTAAGTCATTTTCTTCATTTTCTGATTATTTCTCATACTCAGTAGGCTTGCGTCAAGGGGAGGTTATGTCCCCTTTGCTATTTTCTCTCTTTGTTGAGGACTTGGAACTTTATCTTCAAGATGATATTAATGGAGGCATAAATTTAGATGATGTTATGATTTTATTACTTTTGTTTGCTGACGACATGGCTATTATAGGTAAAAATCCAACAGAACTGACCTCAGAGAAGTGGACCTCCAATAGTCAGCCAATAGAAGTTGTTAGTGATTTTAACTATTTAGGAGTTGTTCTAAATTATACTGGTAGTTTTAATCTTACTCAAGAATATTTAGTTGGTAAAGGGCTTAAGGCCATTAATGTTTTACTTTGTAAATGTCAGGACTATGATTTGAAGCCTAGTACTCTTTGTAAATTGTTTGATGCCTTTGTTGGCTCTATTATCAATTATGGAGCAGAAGTTTGGGGATATACTAAGTCAAAAGAAATAGAATGGCTGCATCTAAAATTCTTAAAACGTCTATTAAAAGTTAGACTTAATACATGTAATAATATGGTGTATGGCGAACTTGGGAGATATCCGCTTAATATACGTAGATATGTACGTATACTGAAATATTGGTTTAAGCTGCAGTCAAGCGATAACATCATTTAAAAATATGTATACAACGAAGCCGTTAGATATTATAAAAAGGGTTGCACAAAATAGGTATATAATGTTAAAAAGATGTTAAATGATTATGGTTTTTCAGATGTATTCGAAAATGTGCATGCTTTAGATATGAAATCATTTTTGTTTGTATTTAAATGTAGAATTGTTGACTCTTTTAAACTTAAATGGTACAATGATATGAACGAAAGCTCTATGATGGATATGTATAGGCAGTTTAAAACATCTCTAGTATATGAACCATATCTAAATATTTTACCTAAATCATTAAGAGCATATGTTAGAAGATTGCGTTTATCTGTACACCCTTTGAGAATTCAAACGGGTAGATACGCTAGAAATGTAGAGGAAAGATCTGTAAGATACTGCATGTTCTGTGTTTTAAATGACATTGAGGATGAATATCATTTTGTTTGTGTATGCCCTATGTATAATGATTTTAGAAAAAATACATAAAAAACAACTATTATATCAAACCATCTGTTTATAAATATTTGCATTTGTTAAAAACGGAGGATAATATGGAACTTATTAATCTGTCACTGTTTGTCAAAGAAGAGGGGCAGACTATTGTCAAATGAAAAATGGAATTTTGATGGCAAAGCATTAACTGTTGTAGACGATTTTAATTATCTAGACACTGTTTTCAACTACACAGGGAGTTTTAAGCTGAATCAAGAATATTTAGCAGGTAAAGCAATTAAGGCATTAAACGTACTATTGCAACATTGTAAAAAGTACGATCTAATGCCAAAGATACTGTGTCAACTTTTTGATTCATTTGTTGGCTCTATACTTAAATATTCAGCAGAGGTATGGGGATTTACGCAATCAAAAGAACAAGAGAGAATACATCTGAAATTTTGCAAACGTATTTTAAAACTTAAAGCTAATACAACTAATGCGGGCGTATATGGGGAGTTAGGTCTATACCCTCTGTTCATTACAAGGTATATACAAATTATTAAATACTGGAGTAAAAATATACATACAGATAATATTATTATTAAAAAGGTTTATGAGCAGGCCAAAGCAGATTGTAACGCTGGCTTAAAAAATTGGGTATATGATGTTAAGTTATTGCTAAGCAATCATGGTTTCTCTTATATTTTTAAAGACGCTGAAAATGTCGATTTTAAATCATTTATTTGTATTTTTAAACAACGTTTTTATTGGCAATTTTATTCAGGAATGGTCCCAAAGCATGCAGACAAACCATGTTCTTACTACTTATGTACTTTTCAAAAACAATTTCCATTACGAATCATACCTCGATTTACTACCTAGCAGCCTACGAATGTTTTTTCTGTAGGCTAAGACTATCGGTTCACCCACTAAGAATACAAACCGGTGGATATGGTAGAAATAGAATTGCTAGGGATCAGCGTTATTGTTTATTTTGTAATTCACATGATATTGAAGATGAATATCATTTTATGCTTATATGTCATGTTTAGAGAAGATACGCAAAAATATGTACCAAAGTATTATTACCAACGACCATCGATGTTTAAATTTTGGGAAATGTTGGGCATTGATAACAAAACCAAGTTAATTAAAATTTCTCTTTTTATTAAATACGCATTTAATAAAAGAAACTCATTGCTTAAATGTAAGTTCATCCTCGTAAAACAAGGACACATACTTTAACATTTTGAATAACACAATGTGTATGTATATCATAATCAAATGTTATAAGTTTTATAATAAAGACCAGGTATACCGTATATACAGGTATACCGTAGTTAGTGAAAATATATGATTACCGTGACATGAATGTTCTTAATTATGCTTTGTTTGTTTTGTTATATTGACGATGTACATTGTACAAGTCATAATAAAACACATGTTCTGTTCTGTTCTGTTCAAAAACGCGCTATCTATACGATCAAGACTGATAAATGATATGTCATAATATATTAATCTCCTGTATACTTTTAATGTATGTAATATATTACCAACTGCATTTGTAACAATCTTATTTTAAAAAACCACGAGTTTTGCTTTCGGTGTTTTTTTTTTGTATCTAATATATTTTTTTCTGCTTATTTATTTTTTGTATAAAATAACGTGACAATATATATGTGCGATTGTATATATATAGACGATGTACTTTGTATAAGTCTGGAATAAAAAATCTGTCTGTCACAACCGAACACAACCAGACACAACAAGAGACACTCAGACACAGCCAGACACAAACAGAGACAACCAGACGAAACCTGACACAAATAAAAGACAACCAGACACAACTAGAAACATCCAGACACAACCAGGCACAAACAATGACAACCAGCCACAACCAGACACAGTACATGAACTATGCCCGTTTTTTAAGTACTTATCTCTACACTTCAGAAAAATGATCCAACATATATTTTAGTTAAAACAGATAATTTTTGTGTGCACATCCTGTGGATAGCAACAATAACAAGATGAAAAACGTTCACTATTTTGACATTCATCAACGAAAACATAAATAAGAGCAAAACAATGTTGCAATTGCAAATTGTAATTGAATTATTGCACCAATTATTGCACGGAGAAAACGATAAGTTGATTGAAATTGTGCTGAAAACATATCGGGTCATGTCGTTCATATTATGACGCGTTGCCTTTAAAAGTTATGGCGGATATTTTTTAATATATCTCAAATTATTGTTAAAAGACGAACAACTTTTCAAATGAGTCGCGTTCCGAGAAAACTGGGCTTAATGTATGTGCGTAAAGTGTCATCCCAGATTAGCCTGTGCACAGGCTAATTAGGGACGACACTTTCCGCCTAAACTTGATTTTTGGCAAGGAGGGGCTTCCTTAAAACTAAAAATACCATAAAAGCGGAAAGTGTCGTCCCTGAATAGCCTGTGCGGACTGCACAGGCTAATCTGGGACGACACTTTACGCACATGCATTAAGCCCAATTTTCTCAGCACACGACACCTATTAACACTTCTCTAAAATACAGAAGGAAAAAGAGGTGTTCAGGATTAAACAAAATTTACTAACCTCGTGCACCCTTACAATGTCAAAACGTAAACGATCCCTTTTAATATGATTGCTGCTTCTAATTACGATGATAAAAAATAAACGCATGAGCTTGTATTTCAGTTTTACATTCCCATGTTCTCAAATTATATTTCTTATACATTATTCTAGTACCGTTTTTGCACAGAAATTAGAAACGTTTCTGACATGTAACAAACAAATTGAGAATTCCAACCTTCAATTGTTGGACATTGTAGAAGACGTCCCGTTGCTGTTCTTGAATATCACGCGGTTGTCCGGGCTCTTCTTGGCGGTTGCGACTTGCGGATGATGAGAAACACGATGAGGTTTAAGAGGCCGCCGATGTTGGCAAAGAAGACGATCAGGAAATAGAGGACCATGTGAATGTGCGGAGTGACGAGCCCCCAGACAGCGTGCACCGCAACACCTGACCACTGCGCGAAGAAAGCGGCAACGAACATGGACATGTTTCTCGCCGCTCTGCTGGACGTCCTCAGACGACAGTTTTCAATGCCCATTGTTTGCTTAACCTCGCGTGCCTGATCCCGGATACGTTTCCATGTCAACAGATAGACGACGCAGTTGACGCCTGTGATTACGATAATCGGGATTGTATTGAAGAGGAAATTGCTCATTCTACCTTTCACCTGGTCGAATGCGCAACTGAAATCAAACAGAGGAGGTATGGAAACTTACCTGTAAAACGATATACGTGTAACTATAAACGTGAATCAAAATTTAATTAAATCAACTGGAACAGCAAAATTGTGAAACCGAAATTTAAAGATCCAATTTAATAAATTATTTTGGCATTATCAATTTTCTATATTAAAAAATTGAAAACTCACGTGTAAAAGCAAACGAGATTTAATTAATGTATTTAGTTGATTAGGTGATGCAACTGAAAATTTTGAATACAATGTACTTACGCAACCAAAAATCGGACGTTGATGTACACAATTATGAATAGAACAAACGAAGAAATAAATGACACTCACAATAATTCTATTGGTCCAAACTGATCGTTGGCCGCTGCCGTTACAGCTCCAACAAAAGGTACTCCGAAGCAATAGAGAAGCAGCTTCCAGTCTCTCTTTCCGAAGTTGATGTTCTTGTCGAAGTAGATGATGAATAACACGCTGATGGCGATGACGTTCACCAGCAGGTTCTGGGCCCCAATAAATACCGTGACCATGAAGCCGTAGAAGGCGCACAGCTCCTTAGGGCGAATGTGTCCAAACACCACGAGGCCATGCACGTGCTCAATAGTGTGCGAGATATTGAAGACGCCGTCGCAGATCGCCATGTAGACGACGTAGCGCTCGCTACGAGACCACTTGCTGAAGAAAGTGAGGTAGTTGTTGGTCCGGAAGGAGAGAACGATTGTGATGATGGCGCAGATGAGGCTGGTGGACAGGGAGCCGATAGCCAGGCTGTGCAGGTAGACGAATGTTCCATCATCCATGCCAAGCACAGGAAAGTCATAGCCGCTGCGGGGAACGAACGGGTCGGCGGTCATAGATGCAGTGTCATTGTCGCCGCTGAGAGGATCGAATAGATCACGAGTGGTAGAAACGTTTTCAGTTACGGGGATACGTGAAACATATGGGTCGGCAGTTGAAGAAACGTCGCCGTCGCTGCGTGGAAAAAACTGTCTGGATGACGTGAACAGTTTGTCAGAAACGTTTGCAGACATTGTGGCGTTAAAGAACAGACCTAGATAATAGAATCAAACTTCAAATTAGAAGAACGTTAACCGAATTCACACTTTTAAAGTATTTAAACATATGTTAAGTATTCATTTCATCAATACAACTTTTTGCAGTGTATATCATATTAAAGAATCGTAATTTGTTAAATTTGTCATACATCAATATCACTTTGAGGCATTGTAGAACATGAAAAAAAACTATATTTTATTTCATTTGCATATTAACAGAAAATTTACATAGGCATGTTTCTGCAATGTTTCTTTCGAAATTGGAAATAAAGATCACACGTCACTTTTCTTTTCATTTTACCGAATGAAGAACAAATTTGAAATTTTACGTGTTGCTGAAAGAATTTTTTTTCTTCTACTGTATTGGTAATCGTCAATTTAAACATTTTACGTTGAAAACAACAACGCATAAAAGCAATTAAACAGAATCAATATTGCATGTTATCATAAATAAAAAGAGAATAATTTATTTATTGTAATTGTTTGGTAATTGATGAACAATTAATTTAATATACCCATATTATCTATCAATTTTGATGGTTTAGCTATTATAAAAAATGAAGATGAATGTGATTACACATTATTTAATGGTATATGTAACATACAGTTTGAACATGCATATAAATTGGTACTTAATTTAATGTTTATGTACTGACCTTAATAAAGAAAGATGGACTGTCAATATTAACGTAAACGTATGTTAATACTATGATGTACCTGTTTACATGAATAAAAAGATCCAAAGCACATTGATTTATGATTTATTTTAGTCCTATCTTAATATTAAAATAATAATTTATAAAATGTGCACGTTCTGTAAGGACGACAATTTAAAATTAATAATAAAAATCTTCGAATGAAAGAAAAGTTTTGTGTTGTTCACAGGCTATACAATATTTAATTTGTTTCGTTTTATTTCCTATACGACACGTGGTCATGGAATTCTAAAACAAGTGCTTGACTGACGATCACGTGAGATTATTGACCTTGATAAACATTGATCGAACTGTAGACTCAATACAGGGAAACACGTGACCAAAATATAAAAAGCATCATGGAAATGGACGAGAACCACGTGCTAGCTATCGAAGGGTAGAAACAACGTTCTTAATGTTGCATTGTAAAATTATAGCATAAATGAAATTGCAAGTGAAAGTGGGCAATTTATGTTTTACAAAACACTTTTTCCTGGTTTGAAGTAGATGCATTTCATAAAAATCACAGGCTAATACAAAACTAAATACAAATCCTTGTTCAAAATAGTGGCGTTTAAACCGAACTGTTTACCTTTGAAAGTTTGCATAAGCATGACAATATGCTTTATTATAAAAGAATGAACACACTGTAGAAAGATTTTAAGGTTATATTAATGCTTTATTAATTAAGACATCAGCCTTTAAATTGTGTAATACTGTCAATGCAAGCAAACTCTTTTTCGATCGTAACTCAAATTTCGCTAACATTTCAATGTGTAAAGAAACAAATAACGTACATATATTTTTATATGAAGGCATCACGTTAAATGACACAGGCAATAACAAAATAATGTCATTATCAACAGTGTTTTATTTCAAACAGAATTTAAAGGTCTCAAAATCAGTAAGCAATGTTATTCAAAACTATTCATAAATATACTACCGGTAATTTGATTTTGATAAGACATTCATTTGAAGCACTTCCATATAAAGGTTTCTGGACTGGCAGTTAAATTATTACACCTGTTTAGATAAAGATTATATGTTTTGTGTTTTTTATGTGCAAATTGTTTGATGGTCTCTATTACTATTTAGTACTCCGCTTTCATAATATTCGATTAAAGCTTATAATTTCAAAAGAATATTTAAATAATAGGAAACTACTTACTTTTTAACAGGAGAAATTCCACATTTTCTATTTGCGCAATTTAGCTTTAAGAATATTATTTTCTGATTCTTCCATAATAACATTAATTTTTGGATTATTGCATGTTTGAAAAAATCATGTTGCATACAATGTGTACCTCTTTTTATATTTATCTTTTAGCATATAAACAAAAGCGATGTTTTTTGTAATTATAATCTGTTAATGAATATTTAAATGTTCACTGAGACAAATAAGAAACGAATATCAATTGATGTTTTGCTTGTAAAAATATTAAGAGGGTGCGTATAATAGAGGCGTGTGCTCAATATAGTTTTTTTCTTGTATATCATTTTGCATGAACATCATCGCATTTTCGTGGATTTTATCTTTAAACTAAAACGCGATTCAGAAAAAATCGTGCAAGGTGTTCGCTGAATTCGTAAATCCCAGGCAAATATCAAAATCCGTTCGAAAGTGTAAAATGTCTTTCATAAGTTGAGCTATGCGCGAAAATTAATTGTCGAAACAATAAATTGCATAACCTTTGACTGTGATTCTATCGCAATATCGATGACTTTGGCCTGCATTTTCCGTGGTACTCGTCATATCAAATCGGTTGAACTCAGTTGTGTCTATATCATTACTTTATTAAAAAGCGCATGGATTCGAGCATTCTCCGTCGTGTAATGTAATTGTAAAGTTTTCAAGTCGTTCATTTTGAGGCTTTCCGTTGTTCTATTTTAGCTCCACGCGAGCGTGACACAATACATTGTTCTATGAGACATTAAATATTGTCGGACATAAAGTATATGGACATTTAACATGTGGTATTCACGTCAGGCATAATAATTCTTTGTAACACGATTCTCATGAAACAAAATCGTACATCTCATCATAAATGCAAATGGAATGAAAAACCGTTTTTCTTTCTGGATAGAATTTGTTATATCATTTGAGGCACAAAAGCATTTTCTCATTAAGGTAAGTTGAAATTTTAACATTCACTGAATTCTTGTTTTCCTTTGTTCTAAGTTTAGCTTCACGGAGGTTGTCATTAAATTATGTCCCATACGACATTAAACATTATATTTGAAAATTTTAAATGGAAAAAGCACGCGATATGTAATACATACGTTTAACCCATTTATATCTAGCGTCTAGAAAAAGGGCCTTGGCAAACAGCGAAGACCCAGATGAGACGCCGCATGATGCGGTGTCTCATCAGGGTCTGCGCTGTTTGCCGTAAGGAATTTCTGTAAGAAAAATTCTAAACATAAAAATAAATATACTAAACATCCCTGATTTTGTAAATAAATTGATCCAATTTAGAAAGATGGTAGAGTCCACTAGGCATAAATGGTTTAAACAATGCACATCAAATACTTCGGTTGAGTCTCATTCGTTCAGTTGCTTACACGTACGCGACTTACTGTTCAAAACTTAAGAATTGCCCAGTAATAAATCCTCACAAACAAGTGTACATGAAAATATGGGAATGGATTGTACAAATTTTGCTGTTTGTTAATGTTAGTTCATGTAACGTTCGGAAGTGTCAGTTGACATTTAATTTCCATCATAGAAACTACATCTTCATATCGTCTGATACCAATGTCCATTTGATTTTATCCATACTAAATTGTCTATCAATGGATTATACTAAACTGTCTACCATTTGAGTATAATTAACTGTTCACCATTTGTCTAATTAACTGTTCATAATTGGGTAAAACAAAACTATCATTATATTAATAAAAACTTATTAGAAAAATTAGATGCCTTTGGTTTGACTCACTGTATCGGACGAATCGTGGTTTGTCATCCTATACCTTCACACTATAATAGTTTGCTTTTGTACGACAGCTGTTTTCTTGTGAAATTAAATGGGTACGTTATTACTTTATCTTAAAATCAATAATTATAAATCTATTAAATCCATTCTTAAATGTAGTCTGTTAATGTTGTTTTACATTATTATAATTTTATTTTTCGTTAATTTTATTATAGTCATTATAATAATCATTATTACTATAATAATAATAATAATAATAATAATAATAATAATAATAATAATAATAATAATAATAATAATAATAATAATAATAATAATAATAATAATACTAATAATAATAATATTACTATTATTTATTATTATTATTATTATTATTATTAATTTTATTTTATTTTATTATATTTTATTTTATTAATTATATTTGTGTCAGACTTACCTTTTGACGGAATGCAGTTTATCCTTATTGCTTCAAGTGTACGGCAAGGATTGAGAACACCAGCAGACGACGGTTCAATTTAATTGGATGTATATGCTATGACAATTGTCGACCACCATGTCCGTTTTTCCGTTCTTGGCATGTGTTGTTAGACAATTTCTCACCGAGTACCACAGATAATTTTTCGGGAGCCGTAATATACATGCAAAAATCGAGATACTGTTAACAAGTATCTGACAATGGCGAAAGTTTGTGTCCGATTATTGGCAATTATGGAGTTGAGGCGTAGGCTGTAACATGCTGTGGTGATGGTATTAGACGAGTCATTTAAGCATTCAATATTATTTACAACTAACTTGTTTAAGTTTACGTTTCTTATCATATGAGCTTAAAATTAAGATATAGTATGCATTTTAGTATATATTTATTTCAAGTGAAACTCTCATTTTAGCCTTTTATCGCATCACTAAATGGTAAACATTCAGATATTTCATTTTTTACCGTTTAGAACAGTTAAATTTCGAAAGAACAAAAACATTTCACATTGGAAAAACAACAGTCTGAGAGTCAATTTTCATAGTCCGACCCCAATATGAGATATTCATCACTATTTATAATTTGGTAAGATAATTTCTTGCTTTTTTGCATTAACTTCCTAGCTATCTAATCGGACATGTAGCACCTTGTTATACGGCTCGTCCTTGAGATGTATTACGATGATCAGGAATTGTTACTATTTTATGTCATTTCCGGCCAGCGTACCTCTAGACCAGCCTGTATATTTGCGATCAGAAACTACGCTGTCCGCTAATGGGTAGCTTGTTTGTGGGGCTGTGGTTACGCTTACCGCATTTGGTATAAGACCCATTTTTGCATGATTCGATGCTTATTTCACAAATTTGACAACAAAAATGGCATAAGCTGAAACTTGTCTACATTACAGTTCATGACGTCGTTCTCAGAAAGTTGTAATTATGTTGCAGCGGTAGAAATGTTTTACCAAAATGTTATTCAACACCAGTTAAATCGAATTTATATTTTCCTGTATTTCCTTTCTTTCTTTTTAGTTATTTTAATGATATGGTAATGTTTATGTAAACGTGTGTGTTTTTTTATATTAAATCTTGGCAAAGAGTGAGAGAAGATTGTCGATCACTCTAACTATACTCTTGTTTTATGTTTTATGGATGAGTGTTTGTAATGTCCTTGATTGTGCAGGCAAATGGCTACTTGCATTAAGCAAACGACTAGCGGTTGTGGATTTTAACAAAACCCTGCGGATCATGTTTATAAAACTGCATTATTAACATATAACTATAAATGAGAGTGCCACGGTCTGAACTTAGTCACATAAAGTAAGAAGTTGTGTGGCGGCCCGCTAAGCTCAGTCGGAAGAGCGCTCGCCCTGTTTGCGATGTGTTCCGGGTTCGAGTCCCGGACTGGCCGCACAATTTTCTCACTCTATGACAAGAGCACTTTCTGTGACGTTGTAAATGAGTATGCATCCTTATGCCAAACAATTTTCTTTCCATTGTTTTAACAGTTTATGACAGAAGTTTGCAACTTACATATTTACTGTGCACGTGTTTTATTGATTTTACAAGCACTATAATACTAATGTCAATAATCTGTCTATTGAAAGCACCCTTTTCACAGGCATGAGTATTTTTACTTAGTACTAAAACCGCTTACGTCGCCTTAGCTTTTCCCAGGAAAATGGTGAGTAGATTTATTGACCGCCTTGATGTTACTAACGTTTTATTAACCCATTTATGCCTAGTGGACTCTTCCATCCTTCTAAATTGGATCAATTTATTTCCAAAATTAGGGATTTCTAGTATACTCATTTCTATATTAAGAATATTTCTTACAGAAATTCCTTTAAGCAACCAGCGCAGACCCTGATGAGACGCCGCATCATGCGGCGTCTCATCTGGGTCTTCGCTGTTTGCCAAGGCCTTTTTTCTAGAAGCTAGGCTTACATGAGTTAATAAAAGAAAAAAGAAGAATCAAACACAATCGAACAATATGAAACAAATTGTTTCCCTTTTAATTATACGCAGTTACAAATGGAATTTAAAAGCAACTTGTGTCATTTCATAGTAATTAATTATCGTCAACACATTTTCGAAAGCCAGAAACAAAATTCATTTTGTTCAACAACTAATTAAATTGTTTTGACAAAGTGAGTCTGGTTATAATGGAATTTTAAATGAGCAGTAACGCCAATTATGCGTTAGTAATAGTTATTTAATACCGATTTCAAATGAAATAAACATTCGCAAATCGTTATCATATCTAATTATAAGATGTCTCTCCATGTTCGTACACCATTATCAAATAAAAGCAAAACCTTTCAGCAGAAAACATGATTGCATACGCGTCTGGTTTTCAACGTTAACCGTCTGCTTGTAAACCGTCTGCTTGTTAACCGTCTGCTTGTAAACCGTCTGCTTGTAAACCGTGTAAACCGTCTGCTTGTAAACCGTCTGCTTTTAAGAAATGAACAATACGTTGCATTTTGGTGAATATGTACACAAAATACAATGGACAAAGGAAAGCTATCGAATATACTTCCGCTGTTTTAAACGAACCTCTATGGGTCAAATTTAGTTGGTATAATGCTTTTTCACTTATTGATTCTATTTTCACTGAAAATCCTGAACACATTATGCATTGTGGACACGTTTTGAACGTTTAGTAAAGAGAATATAATGTTCTGATTTCGCTACTCCAAGAATAGTAATACTGGTATTGTGGATGAAAAAAACTTTAAATATAATTTCATTACAGACTAAGTGATTCCATTCAGTATGATTCATTTAGTGTAATTCAACACTTAAATGGCTATAGGGCAGTATAAAACAAAAGGATCAACTGTATAACGGTCGCTGTAGGTTTGTTAATGAAACAGATGTAATCGGGTATACATGTTGTATTTACACAGATATATATATAGCAAGAATATATTTGAGCCGTGCTCTGTTAAAAGGGCGTTTCATACGTGTGCGTAAAGTATCGTCCCAAATTAGCCTGTGCAGTTCGCACAGGCTAACCTGGGAAAACACTTTCCGCTTTTATGATATGTTCTGTTTAAAGAAAGAATCTTCTTAGCAAAAATCCAGTTGAGGCGGAAAATGTTGTCCCTGATTAGCCTGTGTGGACTGAACAGGCTAATTTGGGACGACACTTGACGCACATGCAATAAACCCTCTTTTCACAGAGCACGGTCCATTTATCTTAGAGACCACATGGAATTCTCGAATTAATAATATATATGGTCAAAACTTTTGTGTTTGATAGCTGCTTTTGGTATTAAAACTTTAAGGACAGCAAGTATATTGACAGGAACTTGGAATTATTACGGTATATAATAGTACGGTATTTTTCTAGCTTTCGTTATGCAATAATAAGTCTTATGCCATACGCGGTCAACGTAGATCCTGACTAGCCTGCGCAATTGGTTGATAAGACACGAGATCTATCTCGTGGGGTATTCCGGATAATCGATAGGGCATTTTAGAATTCGGAAAACTCGGCTTTTTCCATAAAAAAAAACTTACACATTTTCATGAATAGTTGACGTATTTGTAACTGTGGATTAATATCATTATTATATGAGCACACCACATCACGTAAGTTGTTTTAATTTGCGCATTACCCGGTAGTGATATTTATATATATATATGATCTGTTTGAGTTTATTTATGCCAGAAAATAGTTTATGTTGCTAATATTACCGATTTAAGTACCGCCCTGATTCTGGGCGGGAGACTTGACGTAAAATATGCCGTAACCAGTGGCAACTCCCAGCGACCCGGATGGTCAATAGCTGGGAGTTGGATTATTGAAACTAAGGAGCTACCATGTCAGCAGTAAAGTCTCGCAATATTTCGTAGTCCCGTTAGAAGACAGGATAGCTCCAGGCCAAAATGTGCGATTACTGCAGGCATGTTTTGATATACGCTGACCGCATATGGCATACGACCCGTTTTCTGGAGAAACATGAGATAAAACAGTAAATGGCCCTAACAAATCAAGTTGAGTTAATTAACCTTAATAATTCCGCGTTGCTTGTTTTAAATTACTTTAAGTAGTATACTACCATACTGTTCGGGAACTGTTTCCAGTCTATAAAATATGTTTTTGAGCTTTTATCACATGCCTAAGATGAGCACGTTGTGCATTTGCCACCCCGATGCGTTTATCGCATTATTTTCACTTGGTGCATTGGCCGCACCGATGCGTTTAGCATATTCAGCAAATTATCAGGAAACACACGTTTAAGTACGATAAATGATTGTGTAGTTCAAGCAAGTACGGCAAACACGCGGCGAAACAACACGTGAGCGTATTATACGTCCTTTGATGTATATATTGAATTATAATTTCAGTAATAATTAATTTTACTTATGAACTGTTTTCAATAAATGAAAAAAGTACAGTTATTCTTTTTTACGTTATCGAATCCGTAAAAAATGTTGTTAAAGTATATAAAGATAATGATACCTCATACGTCGTGGCATATTATTACACTTTATGAAAGCGTAATATAGATATTATAATACTGATCTAAAAGTATGTTTGCGTTGGTTAAGATAAGATATAATTACATCTGCACAGCTAAATGATTTTGCGACATAGTAAAAAATGCGTACAAGTAATACCCGTTATGTGGAAATGGGTATTATGCCTTTCGCGGCCAACGTAGTTACAGGCCAGCATGAGAATTCGCGCAGTCTAGTCTGGAACTACCCTTGTCTCTACATGAGTCGTGTTCTGAGAAAACAGGGCATAATGTATGTGCGTAAAGTGTCGTCCCAGATTAGCCTGTGCAGTCCGCACAGGCTAATCAGGGACGACACTTTCCGCCTAAATTGGAATTTTGCAAAGAAGAGACTTCTTTTAAACGAAAATGTCATAAAAAGGAAAGTGGCGTCCATGATAAGCCTGTGCGGACTGCACAGGCTAATCTGGGACGACACTTTACGCACATGCATTATGCAATGTTTTCTCAGAACACATTTCATAAAGTCACGAAATATTTCGTGGTCCCATTTTCGGACAGAGTAGCTTCTGACTAGACTGCACGAATAATTATACTATAAACAATACTTCACTTTATCGCAAAATGTAACTGTACAGTACTTACATATAGTCTCAAACAACAATGCATTAGACCCATTATAGCATGACGCATCTTGTACATGTAATTGCATAAGAAACAAATAGGAAGCTGAGGAAAACCGATGTATGCCATACTTGAAAATGCATATCATTTCATGACATTTGTTAAATATGTAGGTCCCCTCGACCACGTGCTATTTGTGAAATGATAATTCCGTGTCATGTATTCTGTATTCTGTATTTAAAACTCCATTGTAATGATTAACAATCGGCACGTGTATTTCGCTTCATTCTGTGAAAAAGGCATATACGTATTGTGAATAGATAGATAGATACATTCTTTATTTCCTCCATTCACGGAGAGCTTAACACATTTACAACAAGTATTTACATCATTAATGTATACAATAGATAATAATATATGTATATTAATATATGTACATGCATATACACAGCAATAGAGAGACGATTTTATAATTAGCACACTCACAAACTAACAAACTAGTCTAAGCAATAGGATTGCTAATTGATTATTCAGGCGATTGTCATCTGTAGTTGATAGCGTCATTTTAAACAACGTTACGATTTGATTTGTTCTAATGGTGTATTTCGTGTTAATTTTATAAAACACTGAAACCCCTTTTGGTAAATGACAGCATCCCAAAGTGATTCACGTAACAGTTCCCTTTTCGAACAAAAACACACTGAATGAAGTAGTTTGTTTTCCGTGTGTATCCCACACAATGAGCACACTGTTGGGTACGATCTAGAGAGGAATCCTCCCAGTTGTGCCATCAGGGTAGCTATTAAGGGCGATAGCTTAGGCGAAATCCGGGATATTTTCAAGAGGGACGAGGGCTTATCTACGTGTATAACATTATCAAGGTTCAATGTGGGACACACGTCCCGGATACTTTCCAACTGTCTGTGATGTTCCGGAGCGGATACCGATCGTAGGAGCATCTGTTTCCACGCTTGCTTAGACGGGAACAAACCTGATTGTAATACCCGTCTAAACACGATTGCAGTTGGTATATATACAGCAGTCTGTAGATTTCCGGAAAGAAGCCTTTAGTTTGTTTGTCGTTATTCAGGTATCGTACAAGTCTGTTAATGAACACTTGTTTGGCAAGGTATTGGTTTGTTAAACGACATAATTGACCAAAAAACACTAGCTTTTTCCTGTCAATGATATTCTCAATCGAGTTTACATTAATTGATGCTAATGCAAAGTCCGTATTCGTTAAGGAATGAAATTGCTGCATAGATTTAATACAGAACCGATGAGAGCGCTCAATGCGTAACATATCGCTGGCACCGTATTATGCTAGGTTCACACCAACGGCGCTTTTATGGCGCTTTAAAGCGGCGTGCAAAGCGGCACCAAAACGTAACAATGCTTCAATAAAGCGTCAGTGTCGTAATAGATCGTGTGATAAAGCGGGACATTCGGCAAGAGCGCCAACAATTTTTAAACTGTTTAAAAATTTTGGGCGCTCTGTCACGAATTGATTAAAGCGCCGAGAGCGTATCAAAGCTTTAAAAAACGTAACAAAACTCAGTAAAGCTTGATTCAACTCGTAGGAAAGCTTAACAGAGTTTGGTTCGAAGCGGGGACCCCAGTCTTCACGGTATGTCACCACTTGACACGCTTTGTTAAGATGGCTCAAGATTTGCTACGATCTGACATGAAGATCTTACACGAGGTCAGACGCTTTTATCAAGATATGACACGCTTTGTTACGTTTTCATGAAGGACTCTCCCGCTTTCCCACGAATTGAGACGCTTTCATCAAGGATTGACACGTTTTGAAAGGCTTTGATACACTTGGCAAGCTTCCTCACGCTTTCGCACGATCTTTCACGATCTCCTACGATATGACGCTCTTCCGTCATCTCTATAAATAGCACTTGAGTACCACACATCGCTTTGTGTACTGCTTCGGCAGTACATATACTAAAATTGAAACGATACACATTGCATTATTTTCAGCTACTCTATAAATAGTACTTTAGTTCCACACACTGCATAATTTTCAAACAAATAGGACGTATCCTGAACCTGAAAAACTACTATTTAAAGCTCTATAAAGGTGAGAAATTCAATTATTATGCATATAATCTGATCTAATTGTTACGGATTTCAGTTACTCTTGCATAAAAAATGCCCATAACACAGCTAAGGTGCAACGTTGTCAAGAATTATGGAAGATATACCCGCTTTATAATTGAAAGAAATGTTTACAACTTTGCAACTAACGTGATGTGTAGCCTCAAAGCGGTTACGTATGCTACAAATAGCCGAAAGAAAATTCAATTTCAATTCTATTTTAAACAACTTTTTACCAGCAGAAAGTAACTTACTATATCACTACAAACGTTATAGCCATTTAGAAGAGACCTACTTTGTGAGTGATACCAGAAAACGTTGAAAATCAACGATGTATGTTTGGTGACCTGAGTCACTTTCACTTTCAATTTACGAGTAAACAGCGATTTAAATAAACTGATTGTTTGTAAACACAATTAACTTGGAGGACACTGCGTTTTTAGCTCAAAGCAATTTGTATTGCTCATTTTTGTATTGTTATGTCCAATAGCATATATATATTGTTTTTTGATAACCTATCTAAATAAAATATGAAAAAAATAATTAAAATCGGTAAATAATTACGGATCCTCAACTTTATAGAGCCTTTAACACAAAGATGGGACCCAAGAGAGGTAAAGGTGCAGCAAAGAAGAGCCGAAAAGAGACAGTCAAAGGCCAAGTGGCTGAAAGGCCGAGGTCTCCAACATTACCGCCGGCAGAAGATGAAGAAATACTGGTTCCAGAGCCAAAGCAGCCACAGCCTCACCCTGCAGGGGATCATCTCCCAGTCATCACACCTGTTCCAGCAGCAGCCGCCAGCAAAAAGCGTACGTACAAACCATACTACTATGCAACACTAACAGAAGCGCAAAAAGAAGAGGTCATTGACTGGCTAAAAGACACTCCTTCCATCTACTCAAAGAGACTGTCAGATTATAAAGACACGCAGAACAAAGAGAAGCTATGGGAGGAAAAAGCTGCTGACATGGGTGTTGAGGTTGCAGCCCTTAAAACCTTTTACAAGTCCAACCGTACCCAGATGAGCCGCCTTAAGAGGACTGTGGGGAAGTCGGGTGAGGGCACTGAAACAGTCGAGGACATGTCTGCCACGGATAAATGGGTCTGGGAGAGGTTCTCCTTCCTCAAGGACCACATCGAAATCGTGGAACGCAGAAACGTGGTGAGCATCCGTGGTAGAGGTACAGAACCAACGGAAGTCATCATTCCGTCAGACTCTGGGTCAGAGTCCCAGCCTACAGAGCCACCCTCTCATAGACTCTCAACAGAGAGTGTTGACTTGAAGAGAAGTCTGATGGAGTTTATGTCTGACAAGAAAGGTGGTCCCTCCACCTTTGCCAGACATATAGATGAGAGTCTGGCCCAGCTTCCTGGGGACATCAAACACACAGATGAAGCTTATGGAAGTGCTACACGAAGGACAGAGGCAGGCTGAAGAGCGCCATGAGATGTTTCAGCAGATGCCCACCTTCCCACATCAGCAGCAACAGGTCGCCCCAATCCAGCCAATCCAGCCACAACGTCAGTCGTGCCTATCAAGCTCCACCAGTTGGCAGTGCCCCTCAAGAATGGTGTCAAAGAGTCACCAGTGGCAGCCTTCACCATCACTGTGGTCCACACAGCATATGCCAGGTCAACAGCCCATCAGTGTCTGGGGCTCCCAAGACTATCATTACATGAGCAACCAGTACCCTGCCCTGAACCCACAACCATCATCAAAAACTTCAAATAGCTATACCAACATCCTGGACCTGGACACGGGGGCAACTAGAGCTATGACACCCCTAGCAAGGTCATCACCTTTACTAACAGCTAACCGCTCCGAAGGTTATACTGCTGCTGCTTCTGAAAAGACCACTTACTCCCCGAACGTGAGTGACTTTGTGAGCACAGCCATGACCACTGCAGGGATCACCACCAGGCCGTCATCTGCTAAGACCCATCTGGGTACTCCTCAATCTTCATCGGAAGATGATATTGATATTTGATTACCTAAGAACAGCATGATACTGTAATTGACCCCAGATTGTGCATCAATTTATATTGTGTGGATAGATGAATTCGCCATTGACATCTAATGATTTGTAAACAGTAATAATATTTGTGTGTTTGTTGTTTGGTTCAGTTGGTTGCTTTTTGTTACATTTAAAATAATGCCTTTAACTTTGTTCAGTTTGTTGCTTTTTGAGCATATTGATAATTTCTTAAAAATAAAACAAATAAAAGAGAATATGTTACATTTAGAAGAATGCCTTTAACTTTGTTCAGTTTGTTGCTTTTTGTACATATTGATAAAATGTTTCTTTATAATAAAAATATAAAAGAGAATATGTTACATTAAAAAGGATGCCTTTTACTTTGTTCAGTTTATTAATTGTGTACATATCGATAATATGTTTCTTAATAATAAAAATACTTGACTTGACTTGATCCTGAGTTTATTTGTCATCTGCTGCGGGATTAGTCCCAGTAGTTGGGGTAGGCAGCAGGCGGCTAGAGCGTCTAACCCCTGATTTCCACGCTCCTCTGTTCTGTGGGTCAGTGTCACCCATGCCACAGGTGTGCATCCTTAATACAGTCAGACCACGATTTTCTTGGTCTCCCTCTACCTCTAGCACCAGGAATGGCCATCTTCGAGATTGAATTGATGCAAGAGGTGGCACGCTCGACATGCCCATACCACCTCAGGCGTCTGGCTTTCAGTGATGCAGTGACTTCTGGTATCCCTAGTTTGCCATACAGCATGTCAGTGTGGACTCCGTCGTCAGGTTTGATGCCGCAAATCCAGCGGGCCATTGCTCTGTCGTTTCTACGAAGTCGTTGTAGATCAGAAGCGGATGGTGCCCACGCTTCACTACCGTGTAACATGGCAGAACGGACACAAGCATTGAACACGTTGCCACGGATTTTAAGGGAAACATGCTTAGAAGTCAATATTGGTAGGAGCTTCTTAAACTTTCCCCAGGCAATGCAGCATCGGGTGATGATGGCAAGTTCGCAGCCTCCCCCAGCACATAGCGTGTCACCCAGATAGCAGAAGCTGGCCTCAACATCAAGCTGTGAGCCATCAATGACCACCTGGGTAACAGGTCTTCCATCAATTGGGCGTGCCTGGTCCATGCATCTCGGGCAAACGTAGTCCGGGTTGCTGGTGATTCTTCCCTTGATGCCACTGCACTTTTTGTGCACCCACAGTTTGCACTGGGTACACTCAATCGAGTTCACTCCCACTCCACTCCTACATACCGCACAGGGATATGCTCCCGCATCGCGCAGAAGATTCAGTCCAGGGCCGGTGATCAAGAGCTTTGTCTTCTTCATATTGACCCTCAGCCCCTTGCTTTCCATTCCATCCTTCCAACCTTTCAATCTGGAGAGACACTCCTCCAGTGAGTCCGCGATCACAGCAAGATCATCAGCGTAGAGGAGCTCCCATGGAACCCCGACGCGAAATTCCCTCGACAGAGCCTCAAGCACTAGGATGAAAAGCAGAGGACTAAGAACAGAACCCTAATGCACCCCTACTTCGACTCCAAATTCCTCGCTATATTGTCCGTTGACACGCACACGGCACCTGGCGCCTGTGTACATACCCTGTATGACACGAACTGCCCATTCCTTAACCCCTAAACTCCTCAGAGCCCACCAGAGGACCTTTCTTGGAACTCTATCAAATGCTTTCTCAAGGTCGACGAAGGCAATATACAAAAATAATAAAAGAGAATATGTTACATTTAAACAAATGCTTTTTACTTGATTCAGTTTGTTGCTTTTTGTACATATAGATAATATGTTTCTAAACAATAAAGTAATACAAGTGAATATGTTACATTTGGAAGAATACCTTTTACTTTGAAATAGAATTTAAAAAAAGACAGATATTAATAAAAAATTAGTTAAACAATACAACATACACAAAATCATTTATGGCACATATCTAAATTTTAAATTCTATAACATAATTTCTTTAAATTTTCAATTTACAATTACAATATTATCTGATATTTTTCATTTAGCAAACAATAAAGTCTTTATTTAAACTAATGACAAACATATGAATTACATATAATAACAACAATAACATGGATAATAAAAGCATCTGACAATGTACACATATTTCAAATTTCAAAGTCAATTTTACAAATTAATGTTAATAATATTCATAACACATTAGTATTGATCTTCAGTCTCCATCTTCGTCATCAGCCTCTGACCCATTACTCTCTTCAACTCTCTTCTCTCAGCAGGAAGTACAACACCAGCCATTCTTCGCTGATAGTCAACAGCACCCACTGGAGAGACAAAGTAGTCTCTGAGATGATCTCGCTGATATCTGGCATCCACAGTGGCGAGGTTCCCCCTCGCAGGTGGCTGTGGAACATCTTCCCAGTGAGGTCTATGTCTCCAGGCCCCAGGTACGAAATTGTGCTCTTCATCCTCGTTGTCCACCTCATTTGCTGCCATCACCACCCTATACCTCAACAGGTTGTCCAGCACCACAGCAGTCTCCACCAAATTTCTGACGTTCTCTACCTTCTGTTCCATTGCTCCCAGCAGGCACCTAAACCTGTTGGCGAGTATGCCAAAGGCATTCTCCACCACTCTTCTACCTCTTGAGATCCTGTAGTTGCAGATTCTCTGCTCATCTGTCATCCCTCTTCTACTGTATGGTTTCATCATGTAGCTCTTCAGGGCAAAAGCATCATCACCCAGGATGAAGTATGGGATATCTGGCTCAGTTTCCCCAGGGAGAGGGCATGATGGGGGTAGCCCTATGGACTCATCCTCCAGACATTCAAAGAGCTCAGAGTCCGTGAATATCTGGGAGTCAAACATGTGTCCTTTACCTCCCAGCTCAATCCAGATGAACTTGTATTCTGCATCTACAAGGGCTAGCTTCGGTATGGAGAAGAACCCCTTGAAGTTGTGGTAGAGAATGCCTGTGTTTGCTTGTTTCTTGATGGCTATGTGCTTTCCATCCAAGGCACCAGCTGCATGGGGGACATTCCACCTCTGTTCAAACTGCTGGGCAAGGTGTCTCCATGCTTCAGGGGTGGTTAGGTGGGTTAAAAACTTCGTCTTTATATGCCTGTACAATAGCCGTGCACACTTCTGGAATCAGCTCTGATATTGTGGAGATACCACATCTGAATCCATATGCCAGTGACCTGTAGTTGTCCCCAGTAGCCAGATGTCTCAAGGTGATTGCCAGCTTGAGGCCAGCTGACAGAAGGTGCCTGTAATTAGTCTGCTGCTTCTGGATGACTGGTGCCACTCTTTCCAGGATATCATCAAACACCTCAGGGTTTAATCTGGTGAAGTTTCTGTAGGCACCAGGGTCTTCTAATCTGAGTTGTGTGTCCAGGCGGCTAGCGTAATGACCCTATTGCTGTCTTCTTTCTTCAGTTAGCCATGGCCTGGTCCAGCAGCTTCTGATAAATGGTCTTCTACCTCTTGCTGGTATGTCAACCTGCCCTTGTCTTCGCTGTTCTTCATCCCTCTCCTCTGCCTCAAGGGATAGAATATAGTTATACAACAGAGAGACAAACGTCATGTCTTCTTCGGATAGATCATGCTCTGGTACATCTGGAACCTCTGGATCTTGTTGTTCTGCCATCGTGTTCTGGAGTCAAAGATGCAATGATTTTGTGCATCTGCTGCAAGTTTAAATAGGCTGTGAATCAAAAGCGGGATAAAAATCGGCAATCTCGACATTTTCCAATACGTAATAGATCGTAAAAATGCACAACAAAGCTTGATTTTCGTATCAGAGCCTGATTTAAAGCGTCATAATCGCATCAAAGCGTAATGAAGCGTAATAAAGCTTATCAAAGCGTGATTTCAAGCGTAACAAAGCCTGATCAAAGCTGGATCAAAGCGTGAGGAATCGTAACAAGTCGGGAAATATTTTGTCCTCAAAGCGTCAACCAATTCGTATGAGAGCGTATCAGAGCTTATCAGAGCGTAATAGAGGGAGATATTTTTCGAAATGTGAACAAAAATGACGGCGCTTTGCTCGACCATTCAAAGCGCGGCATTCGCCGTTGGTGTGAACTAGGACATAACAGTCCACAGTTCACAGCCGTATAATGCTTTCGGAACAACCACGGATTGATAAATTGTTCTTAAGGTGATTGGGCTGAGTGATGATGGATTAAAGCCGCTGCTGCATATGCTCAGGTATGTACCTCGAAGCTTGTTGCAGGCGTCTGCTATAAGCATTTGCGCCGAAAGCCACGCGTCGGCAGTTATCCCCAAATGTGATTTGTAGCATATATCCATTATTTTATCAAGTCCCGTTTTTGAGTAGGATATTAAGACCATATCGTCTGCGACGGTCGGCGAACAGATGTTCATGTTGTAGATACACATACCCAACCCGCTATCCTCCAGTTGTTTGATAAGCCCATTGATGAACACTAGGTACAGGAGCGTTGAGCTTTTACTACCCTGGCGGGTACCTTGCAAAACCGGGAACTCATGGGAACGTCTTCCATGGGAAAGAACATGGCTTTTGGCGTTCATATAGAGTTCTTTAATCGCAATGAGGCTTGTGAGGTCAATGTTGCATTTCAACAATTTGTACAGAAGCCCTGCATGCCACACGTTGTCGAATGCCTGCTTCCCGTCCAGGAAGCAGACATATATCTTCGATGAATGCTCGCGTGAAAACTGAATGCATTCTCGTAACACGAATGACGTCATTATAGAGCCGAGTTGTTCTTGGAAGCCACCTTGTTGCATGCTTAAAGTTTCGGAAATAGTATCTTTACAACGGAACAAAATAACTGATTCATACAATTTTAAAACCGCCGAGAGAAGAGTAATTGCACGGTAATTATTTGGGTCATCCTTTCTTTTTCTACCCCCTTTATGGAGAGTTATTATCACACCATGTTTCATACAGTTCGGGATATAACCTAGTCTTAGCATGTACGTGAAAAGGTTAGCTAGTGCAGGGGCAAACGTCGCTTGCGTGGACTTTTCTAAAGCCTATGACCGAATACACCATGGACTGTTTTTTAATAAACTATCGAGTTCAGGCATAGAAGGTAAATTTCTGGACGCAATTAAGCCATTATATGATTCCGTTAGGTGCGCGGTAAAACCGAATAATTATATAACGGACTGGTTCGACGTGAACATCGGATTAAAGCAAGGATGTTTGTTATCAACGACCCTATTTAATCTGTACATAAATGATTTGAGTGAACTCTTAAATAATAACGGTGTAGGCACTGAATTGGATGAAAAATTGGTTAATCACCTATTTTACGCGGATGACCTTATATTATTAGCAAAAAACGAAGAACACCTACAGCTACTGGTCTATATATTATCTCAATGGTGCACGATTAACAACATGACAATAAATAACAATAAAACGAAAATCTTACATTTTAGAACAGGTAAAACATCACCGACGGAGTTTGTGTTTAAATGTAACCAAGCAATTATAAAACGAGTCAGTCAATATCGTTATCTGGGCCTCGTTTTAACAGATACATTGGATTATTCTATAACCGCAAAACACGTAGCACAGTCAGCATCTAGAGCGCTAGGATTACTGATCTCGAAGTACAAAGCACTAGGTGGAATAGTTTATGAAGTCTTTACTAAGCTATACGACACAATGGTGTGGCCAACAATAAGCTACGGAGCTGCAATATGGGGAATACAGGAATTCCCATGTATAAATGCCGTCCATCACAAAGCCTGTCGCTTCTTCCTAGGTGTAGGGAGATATACACCAAACGCAGCAGTCACAGGAGACATGGGATGGACCCCACCGCACATTCGACAATGGAAATCAGTGTTAGGACAATGATTTCGCTTAAACAGAATGGACGATAACAGACTTAATAAACAGTGTTTTGATTACTTAACTAAACAGGGCGCACGACGAAAAAACTGGAGCAAAACGATAATCTTATCAGTCAATACAAAAATGCAAAATGCCGCTCTCAGCCATGGACATACATACAGCAAAGCTCAACAAACGCCGATAATTAATAGCTATCAACAAGCCATGCTGAACGAATTTAAGTTTAAATGTGAAGACTCTGTTTATAGAGAACATGGTCAAGTACGCGCAAATGGGGGTAATAAACTTCGGAACTATAGGCAGTTTATAACAGAATTCACTGTAGAGCCAGTACGTCAAGTGTTCTACGATAAGTCGAGCACAACGTAGTGCCTTGGCAAATTCCGCTGTGGCATTGCACCTCTTCGTATAGAAACAGGACGGTATGAAGGTGTACCAGAAAATGAACGATATTGTTTTAGCTGTAAGACGTGTGTCGAAAGTGAAGAACATGCCCTAATGATATGTCCGCTATATGAAAATATAAAATCCAATTTAACAGAAAGTGCTCTTCTGGTAAACCAACATTTCAACACATTAAACCCAAGAGAGAAAATGAACTTCTTGCTGTCAGATGACCGCATCATTAAACCCAGTGCCAGAGCCTGTCATGACATTTTAATGAAGCGACGCAACCACATGTATATATAATCCACTTAATGTGTGCGCATATTTCGTATCAAATAATAATATACATTGTACTACATGATTTTCTCTTACTGTATTGTTTGATGATATATATTTTTATTTATTTTATTTATTTTTTATATTTCTAACAGTTGTCATTTTTTTTAATTTAAAAACACTAATCATTTTAAATCGAATCTCCTTAAGCATCTTTCTTTATATTTATAACACATATGAAAGATTCTATGTTGTATATAATCGTTGAACATTTTTAGAATTTTTAGAACTATCGTCTCACGTAACTCTTTTAGAGTGGTTTTGTACATATATATATATATATATATATATATATATATATATATATATATATATATATATATATATATATATATATATAATGATGCTGTACTGTTTTATTGTGTTTTATGTACAAAAGTGAGACGCTAATAAACCATTCTGTCTGTCTGTCTGTCTATTCATTCCCGCAAAAATGCACCGTCGTAAGCGATTAAATATTGTTACATATTAAACATTGGTGGCAAAGAGGTATTATAAAACGGCCCTTTCGTTTTGTAATATACAAAGAAAAAAGGGTTATGGGTCTTTACTCTACACTTACTCAAAGATCTGTAGCAATATACGAAGTTTCATTTGAATCCATTCAATACTTTTGAATTTATGCTTTGCATGAGAAAATTACAATATATAGGTTTATTTCGCAAAATATAGATATACTTATGGTTTTTGTTTAAAAGATATTTTCTCAATGTTCTCTTTTAATATATGAAGTTAAAATAAAATCCCCTTAGTATATATGCAAAATGCATGGCAATTTATTTTAATAAAGGGTAATGACTCTGTAAATAGTAAAGAAAGCGTTATGATCCTTGTACTCGGCATTCAACCTTTAAAGCGGGTATATACGATTTTTTATATGTGTTTAATTATAATATATTCATAAAATATGTTACAATAACATAAAATTGGCAAGAATAATTATACATTAAAGCCGAATTTCATAAAATGCAGCAAAGACAAATTAGCGCCCCGAGCCGATTGTGACGTAAATATTTTCCTACTATAACCGAAGCATTCGTCTTTGTATTAGGATCGGAGTTAGTGTTCGTGTGTCGTATGAATAGATATCGTTGCAGGAATTCAAATAAACCGTTACACTAAGTTTAGATTCACATCTTACATGTATGGTATACATGCTGGCGAATTCGGCTGTACAGCCGTTTTCAATTTCAGAATTAAATATCTGGCTTATTTCGCATTTTTCGACACATGTTCTTCTTAACTTTTATTTTAATTTATATTGAAATATATATATATAATAAGTTTTTTACACATTTAATATAAATTCATAAATATTTGACAAAATCGTATATACCCGCTTTAAGCAATCTATGATTTTGCATATATCCATTGGAATAATCCAATGCTTCTATAAATTTTACTTAATTTAAGACACGGAATATATAATCAAAGCGCTGTAGGCGCTGAAGGCATGGGGCTAGGTTTAGTGTGACGTAAAATGCATTTAGGATGTTTTGTCCGAATTTCTCCCTTTGTCCGAATTTATACGGATTGACCCTAGATGTTGAGTGCAGAAGCTCAGAGACTGTAAGAAAAGACAATAGTTGTGTATATACTACAGTGTACATAGACGGTGGAGGACAACACGATACTGGTTGTGGGAACGATAACCTTTTGTTCAACTCTACAGATTTGGTAGAGGTTCGTCTACATAGGCGGTGAAGATATACAACAACAACAACATGGCCGCAAAAAACCGTTATTGTTGGCGTCAAATAAATCACTTTCAATAGCCTAAAATAGCTTTCTATTACATCATTAACAGACCAGGAAAACACTCATACTTCCTTTGTTATGTGTGGACGAAAGAAAATCCACTTAAGCCCAAGTCTCACTTTTGCCGTTAGAGCCCCGGTCCATCCATTTTTAACGCAGTCACACTATTTTCCGGTGCTGCCCCGGTTGAAGCCGGTCAACAGCCCGGCAGAGTCATGGTCAACCCGGACTGGTTACGGTTTATTCCGGTAAAGCCTCGGCAGAGCCACGGTTGTCGCCGGTAGTGCCCCGGTGAAAGCCGGCAGCGCCCCGGCATAGCCCCAGTTGTCGCCGGTAGTGCCCCGGTTGAGCTCCGGTGAAAGCCGACAGCGTTCCGGCAGAGCCCCGGTATACCGTAACACCGCCGGCACTCACCGTGTCTATACCGACATAAGACCCCGGCAGAGCTACGGCAACGCCCCGGTTTCACCCGGTCGTCGCCGGTAATGCCCCGGTGGAGCCCCGGTGAATGCCGGTGGTGTTCCGGCAGAGCGCCGGTTTTCTTTTATACCGTAGCTATACCGTGACTCTAACGGCATTCATCGGGGCGTTGCCGTAGCTCTGCCGGAGTCTGTTTGGGCCCAGGTGGAGCAACGGTACCGTCCCGGATGTTCCCGGTGCCGTCCCGGTTGTTCCCGGTGCCGCGCCGGTCGTTGCCGGTTCTTCCCGGTGACTTCCGGTTTATCCCGGAGGTATTAAACATTTTTATACTTTCCCGGTGGAGCCCAGGTTTTCCCCGGTTCATCCCGGTCGTCCCCGATGGAGCCCCGGTTCATTCCGATAGAGCCCCGGTTCATCCCGGTAGATCCGGATCGCGCTCCTCCGGCATCATAGTGAGACTGGGCCTTCCCCCTGATAAAGAACGGTGTACAGATTGTGTACGTCGTCTCACGTCGAACTTTTCGCGCTCGATTTGCGCGCTTGATCTGCGCAGTAAAAAAAAATCATATCCGGTAACTTCGTATATTTCCGAGAATGATCATAAATATTTGTTGTTTTTTTTCATTTTTGTTTCTTGAATGTCTCGTTAACGCAAAATAAGATAACAATATTTTAAAATATGTTTATAAATAACTTATGTAATGTATTCAAAAAATGTATCAGAAAAAAATTATTCTTACTGTCTCCGTAGACACTCGTATCTTTTCGGCCTAGACCGTCAAGTGAGGAACTTATTATCGCATGAATATGCAAACAATAATACAAACTATGTCGTAGCCAATGCTTGGCAATTTTGCTTCAATAATATTTTTGTACACGTTTTATGACACTGTCATGTTATATACTGATGTTCTGTATTTACAAGGCGGGTTAATGAGATCTGCGACAAACTTCTTTGATTGCGCATGAATTACCGCCAAGTGGTAAATCGGACTTTTGGGAATTCATTCATTCGTGGGTTTTGGCAGCCAGTCAATTCTGACTGTATCAGAAATTTCTATCATTGCTATGGCCTTAAGGCTACGCCCCAGGCCAAAAACAAATGACAAGATATTGCTAAACTAATGAAAACAGATATGTGTTTTTTGGATTCTACACTTCCTCTAAATACCCTGTATCAATGTGCACAGTTTCATTTCAATGCTCTCTATAGTAAGCACGTTCTGCTCTACAAAGCATAATGTACAAAGCTCGATATCCTTTTATATAATGAAGAAAGAGAAAGTTATGGTTTGCGTACTCTGCCATTCACCCTCGAGCCATCTACCCTTTTTTTGAAATTAACTTGAATCGCTTCACTAATACATGATGTATGTCCCGCACAAGAAGCGATCCAGACTGACACACGGAGGGACGCACGATGTGATTGCCATATTCATCACATCGAGTGCATTACAAATTGAATACTAATTTAGTGCTTTCGCCAACGACAGTTTTAGCATTCTCTAATGAAAATAATTTTTTTTAGAAAAGAAGCATATTTTCTAAGAATAGTTGTCAATTTAAGGAATATAATTTTTAAGTATTCGTCTCTCTTTTTTTACGTATAGACAAAAATTTTAAGATTACACCAACCCCATTATTAAAATGCAGCGCGAAATATGTAAAACAACATTAAAGCCTGGACCCAGTCCTGAAACTAAAAAAATGCACGTAGAACCGCTAACGGACATCGTACTGACCAAATATAAAAACAAACACATTGAAATCAGTCAAAGAATAACGACTTGATAATAATCACTCGTGTATTTCCTCTGCAGGCAATATCTTGTGTTGCCCCTGGAATAAATAAAGTATGTATGCAACGTTCTCATTTTTGTACGGAGAGCGCAGTCAAGAAAATTATTCAATTCACGCTAAACGATTTGAAAATGAAACACATTTAAATGTATTTATTACGAAAGTATAGTATTTAGTTCGATGGAAGGAGTTTCCGTTCGCTATAAATAATGGTAGCATTCGTTAAATAATTTTTAATAAATTAAAGGTTTCAATACATGTAGTTTATGTAAATATTTGAGCAAAAACCGCAGAATGAAAATAGCGTTCTTTTACTTTCTTGTATTTGGCTTCATACGCACTTAAGGGTCTTATAACTTTGGCATCATATATGCATATCTGCAAAAGCAAAACAGGTGGCATTGTTTTCTAGCTAGATACGACACAAATAACAGTTACCAAATATATATTTCACATCAATTAACTCCTAACCCTACTCCTAACCTTACCCGTACCCCTTACCTTAACCCTTCGTGGGCGTAGTTAACACCGCACTTTCAATTGTGCAATTTCTCTTTGGGTGTAAATCTATTTGGAATACAATGTTCTCGAAGCAAAACACCCTTTGAAATAGCATACCATGACTCATAGCTTCTAAAAGTTACATTATGGTTTACTATATATATGTGATATAGTTGTAATTGCTGTGACATGTTCGCAGTTGAAGACCCGGGCATTAAGATTAATTACTGGTATTAAAGAAGTTGTTAGGGAAGTGTCAAACTTTTACGCAATGAAGCACTCCTCAATTCCAAAAAAGGTAAGTAGTTATTTGAACATCTGCTCTTTTGACATGAACCATCATGAAATTAAACCATTAGACAAGTGGCAGTTGCACGAGCATGTACGTGACAGGTTGCATTCTAAGATCGTTAATGGAAGACGCAAAATGAATGCATGGCGTACGACACCCTGTATGTCAACGGTTAACCATTGCAGCAGAAGTAACGGTTCTCGGAAATGGACATGGAATCCTAGTATGTCAACGGTTAACCAGTGCAGCAGAAGTAACTGTTCTCGGAGAATGGACATCGATTTCTAGTATGTCAACGGTTAACCAGTGCAGCAGAAGTAACGGTTCTCGGAAATGGACATGGAATCCTAGTATGTCAACGGTTAACCAGTGCAGCAGAAGTAACGGTTCTCGGAGAGTGGACATGGAATCCTAGTATGTCAACGGTTAACCAGTGCAGCAGAAGTAACTGTTCTCGGAGAATGGACATGGATTCCTAGTATGTCAACGGTTAACCAGTGCAGCAGAAGTAACGGTTCTCGGAGAGTGGACATGGAATCCTAGTATGTAAACGGTTAACCAGTGCAGCAGAAGTAACGGATCTCGGAGAGTTGACATGGAATCCTAGTATGTCAACGGTTACCGGTAACCAGTGCAGCAGAAGTAAAGGTTCTCGGAGAGTGGACATGGAATCCTAGTATGTCAACGGTTAACCAGTGCAGCAGAAGTAACGGTTCTCGGAGAGTGGACATGGAATCCTAGTATGTCAACGGTTAACCAGTGCAACAGAAGTAACGGTTCTCGGAGAGTGGACATGGAATCCTAGTATGTCAACGGTTAGCCAGTGCAGCAAAAGAAACGGTTCTCGGAGAGTGGACATGCAGCAGAAGTAACGGTTCTCGGAGAGTGGATATGACCAGTGCAGCAGAAGTAACGGTTCTCGGCGAGTGGACATGACCAGTGCAACAGAAGTAACGGTTCTCGGCGAGTGGACATGACCAGTGCAGCAGAAGTAACGGTTCTCGGAGAGTGGACATGGAATCCTAGTATGTCCACGGTTAGCCAGTGCAGCAAAAGTAACGGTTCTCGGAGAGTGGACATGGAATCCTAGTATGTCAACGGTTAGCCAGTGCAGCAAAAGTAACGGTTCTCGGAGAGTGGACATGGAATCCTAGTATGTCAACGGTTAGCCAGTGCAGCAAAAGTAACGGTTCTCGGAGAGTGGACATGACCAGTGCAGCAGAATTAACGGTTCTCGGCGAGTGGACATGACCAGTGCAGCAGAATTAACGGTTCTCGGCGAGTGGACATGACCAGTGCAACAGAAGTAACGGTTCTCGGAGAGTGGACATGGAATCCTAGTATGTCAACGGTTAGCCAGTGCAGCAAAAGTAACGGTTCTCGGAGAGTGGACATGCAGCAGAAGTAACGGTTCTCGGAGAGTGGATATGACCAGTGCAGCAGAATTAACGGTTCTCGGCGAGTGGACATGACCAGTGCAGCAGAATTAACGGTTCTCGGCGAGTGGACATGACCAGTGCAGCAGAAGTAACGGGTCTCGGAGGGTGGACATGGAATCCTAGTTTGGAGCTGCAACGGTCTAATTAACGGTAAACTTTTATAACAAGATTTTGCCGATGTTATAACAAATTGATTGCTCTTCTTTCTTAAACATAAACCTATTCCGAAATATACATTGATGGTTAGTTATGCTATTATTGATATCGCATGTAAGAAACATAGATGCTAAAAGAAATCGTTGGGGCATTGTTATTTATATACATGAAAAATCAACGGGAATTTTTGCTAAACGCTTTTAGATATTTACCTGATTTTTGGTGTGCGAGTCTACATGCATGACTTTGAGATCAAGTTTCTTATTTAAAATTCGGACGGTATCCTGTATTTATATTGAACAGTATATACGTATACAAAAATTGGTTACATATTTTGTATTCAGAAACGGTTGTTGTTAAAAAATCTTATTATACATCCAAAGATATTTACGGGAAATGATACAAGTCATGGGCCTCGATGGTACACACTGTGCATGGTTATCTCTTTCAGCGCTGGAACCGAATTTTGAAGGCCTTTGCAAACAGTTTGGATCCAGATGAGATGCCACAGAACGTGGCGTCCCATCAGGATCCAAACTGTTTGCTATTCTGATAGTATTCTTTGAAAGAAAATGCTAATTTTACAAATTCAGCAGACAACATTTAAGCAGACGACAAATTTCCCAGCATGCAAAGGGTTAAGCGGCGGTTGGGCAAAACCCTTTGAACATAGCCTTAATTAAAGTGTTAACATATTTAACCCATTTATGCCTAGTGGACTCACCCATCCTTCCAAATTGGATCAATTTATTTCCAAAATTAGGGATGTCTAGTATATTTATTTCTATATTTAGAATATTTCTTACAAAAATTGCTTTAAGCAAGCAGCGCAGACCCTGATGAGACGCCGCATCATGGGTCTACGCTGTTTGTCAAGGCATTTTTTCTAGACGCTATTAATAAATGGGTTAAACGGGAAGCAATTGAACAACTTAGAACCGACATCGACTCTAGTGAGTTATTAAACCATATACTATTATACATACATTGAACAGATTCGTTTGAACCTGCATTTTGTCTCGATAAACTATAATGAGGCTAAATTGGTCGTTGTCGGCCCAGGTACTACTTTAAAGTACCCTGGGTACATTTAAGTACTACTATGCACCTCGCGTACGGAAACTACGCTTAAAGGCAACCGGCCATACGTCGGGGTACTTTTTAGGATATAATCCGTATCCGTTGTACTTTGCTGTATACTTTAAAGTGCCTTTGGTACTTTTAAGTTGTACGTGAGACGATTACGACAAATGGAGCTTTAAAGGGGCCTTTTCACAGATTTTGGCATATATTGAAGTTTGTCATTAAATCCTTTATACTGATATATGTAAACATGGAACCTAAAAAGCTCAAGTTAAAAAACAAGAATAAAAATTATAGAAAAAAAAGTAACCTTCAACTGGGCTCGAACCACTAACCCCTAGAGTAAAAGTCAATCGCTTAGACCACTCGGCCATCCGTGATCATGCAATGCCTGGTGTATTTTACACTTTAATAAGCAATCCTCGTAGTATCCCATTATATAACGACAGCAACAGAACTCTACAAATTATTCAATCGTTTCGCGTTGCAACGCTTTATAATTTTCACGTTTTAAAATTGTCAAAAGATGCAGAATGTTATAATCTATATTCTAGAGCATGGTTAATGTTCAGTATAACTGTTTCCTCACAAATACTATACCTATAACAAAAAAGTGCGAATCTGAAACCATTTTTAGATGGTCGCTTAGCGACTGTCTAGGGTGGTTCGTCTAAAATTCAGGTCGATACGCCTTAGCTTCTAGGAGCCCAATACCCGCTTACTACGCGTATCCGCGCGAGAAAGAGTTGTATAATTTATGCAAGAGGTTTGAGTTCTCCAATTATGTTCATTCGCAAATGGAAACATGATATTAATATCGTGTTAAATGCAATAGTTTCGAACGGTGCATTTATAGAAAAGAATCAATAAACAATGATCGTATTGTACGTGTCGCGGAGGAGATTGTTTATGAATGAATAAAATAGTCCACTTTCTGCAGCGTCTTCATGACGTAGTATTTTTGCTCAGTCCATTCATGATATGAGGCTATTAATAGATGCGCCTGTCGATAAACAAAGGAAAGTCCACGGGCGATAACAACGCAATAGTTTACGCTCTCACATACACCTCAATGACGTAGTACAGGTCGTAAATTGAGGCTATTAATAGATTCGGGAAAAAGTTAACGCTTATTTATATTCTAAATTTATAAAACGTTGAACATAAGTTCAACAATAACTTCAGCGATACGATAGACAAAAAAAAAAATGTTTCATAATCGCTAAACCCGAATATAACAAACAATTTATAATAATAATACAAATAACCTGTTTCGTAACCTCGTTCATGCTACTACAGCGGGTATTTCTGGAAAACGTTCTTTGGTTCTCAACAGATAGCGGCGATCTTTTTTATTAACGGGTGCTAGCAACGCAATAGTAGAAGGTTAGTAGAAGGTTTAGCTTGTTTATATTCACAGTTCTCAATACATGGACAGTTGGATATGAGTTCATCAATTACTACAGGCATACTATAGGCAACCTCGAAAATGCTTTATAGTCGCTAAAACCGAAAACAACTAAATATATTATATTAAATATATTTATAACAATAAATATCTTTTAAAAATATAGTCGGCGTATACGCTGACTTTGAAATAAAGTTTGCAATTTACTTTTCTAAATAAATAAATACAATTAAACAAAAGTTAAACTATTGGGTTGTGTTTTTCACTTGTAAGTTGCATATTCACCTCATGAAATGTGTGTTAGCATTGTCAAACCACACATAAGTGTGAGTAGATAAAAATATACTACGGGAGAGCACTTCATATGTGTCCACATATGCCTTGTTATGAGTATCTTTCTTCACTATCGAAATATATCGTATGTTGATATTTGATTTAAACGCAGTTTGCTTTCGACACAGTTAAATCACACGTCAATTGCGCCGTCATGCGAAAATGGGTCTTATGCGTTTCGGCAAGCGTTTGTTAAACCCAACATGTGCTTTTGCGCCGTCAGGCCATAGGCGATGCTGTTCGCTATGAAATCACTCAATATGTAATGTTTCTCCTTACCAGAAGGAGAGATAGCTGAGTGGGCTATTTTTATGATGGGCGCATATGGAATAAGACCCATTTTCGAAAATATTCACGCGTGTTTGTTGGCGTTATGTAAAAGTCACTAAGATGAAAACTGAGTAAAACAGCTATGCCTAAAAGCGCATTAGTGCTCTATACCTATGTTTATGTCAGCGTTGTTGACACCGTGTGAACTGCTCGGGTAACAAGTAAAGCATAAACAGCAATTTGTATATACTTTTATTCCTCCATATACAAGATACGAAGATGATTGTATATTTTGAATTTGTATATGGTGTCAAAAATCAAAAGTTTTGTACACGGAACTTTCATTATGAATTTATATTCTTGGTGAGATAGTTAGTTGATATTAGAAAAAATATTCCTTTAATATGATGGTGACTGCAAATTTTCTTTATATTAAGGTCTCATTACCATTTTCATCATACTTTTTATGCTTTCAGAACGTCCAAAAAGCATGTTGTTTTTATTTTGTCGAAGTTATTTCTATGAAATAATAAGGATGATAAAAGTGCACACAAAACTCGACCCGTGCGCTATGACACACACTTTATAAAGTTGAATGGCGTGTGTTCATTTCAAACTTGCGATTGATTTTGAAAAATGAATTGCGTGTTAAATTATGCAATAGCGAACATCTTCAGTGCCTTCAGCACTTTGATTTGTTTATTTTTTTCAATTCACCAAAACGTGAAAACGTCCCTTTGAGACCACCGCGCATTGATTCGCCTTCGATTATCATCGCAAGGGTTAAGGATAGAAACGGGACGATGTGATTCTGCTAGTCTTCTGATAGGCAGCACGATATTGAGAATGAATTCTGTGTTATCATTATATGTATTAAATTGTCAAATAGAAGTACGCCAGCACTTTTTGAAAAGGTGTTATTTAATAAATTGAGTATGTTTAAAAACGTTCAGCTAATGCTTATTATAACCACAAACATCTGAAATAATATGACTGTCTAAATATATGTATTTCAAAAATAAGCATAGGACCAACTTTATAAATATGAACCAGTGGCATCACTTGTTTAGTGGGAGTTAATCTTATTCAGCTATTAGCACATGTGTTTTTAAATAAAATTTCAGTTTTGCTAATAAATGCCACTTATATTGTACAACCATATATATTTTATGCCAAAGTTTGTCGTTTTTGTTTGTAGGAATGATTAAATTTGATTGATCAGTATCAATATAATACATAATTTAGTACCCATTTGGTTCAATAATACTTAGATTCCTTATATAAAACTCGCATCGAACATTCTCCGGAATTGTCGTAACTTCTGTCCATCACATTTCCTTGACATGCTAGTTTGATAATAAGTGTGTCAACAACAGAAAATAGACTCGGTAGCCATCCGTGGTCATGACATATTCTGGCATATAAATTGCGCTGTCGTCTGATGGTTTTCTCAAGTATTGCCATCACTTAAAGCATCAAGGATAAACTGCATTCCGCCACAAGGTTAGACTTATTAAAATTGTAATAATAATAATAATCAAAATAATGATAACAATCATAATTTTGATAACCATATTTTTTTTTCAATTTTTATATATTGGTATAGCTAACCCATCAATTATTTGAATTATTTCCATTATTTAGATGATTTGTTATAATATATAAACACTCAATATTCAAACGATAATATTCGAATTATAAATTAAAATTTTTAATCAATCACAAAACCATCACACATGATAAATTCTTCTCCTTTGGGTTGTGAAACAATGCAGTCGACTGATTTCAGTTGAGTTTTTGTGTGTTGTTTAATTTTTTTTTATTTTAAAGGGGCCTTTTCACAGATTTTGGCATTTTTTTTTAACTTATTCATTAAATGCTTTATATTGATAAATGTAAACATTGGATCGTAAAAGCTCCAGTAAAAAATCAAGAAAAAAATTGAAAAAAAGGAAAAGAACATTGCCCGGAGCACGTTTCGAACCAGTGACCCCTGGAGTCCTGCCAGAGTCCTGAAGTAAAAACGCTTTAGCCTACTGAGCTATTCCGCCGAGTACACATGCTTGACGTATTTTATACCTTATATAAGCAATCTTCGTAGTTTCACAAAATTTAACGACAAAAACAGAACTTTCCAAATTATTCAATCGTTTCGCGTTGCAACGCTTTATAATTTTTAGGTTTTTAATCGTCAAAAGATGCATATAATGGCTATATTAGAGCATGGTTAATGTTCAGTATTACTGTTTCCTCACAAATATCATAACTAAAATGAAAACTTACGAATCTGAAACAACTTTTTTCAATTTTGTCAATTTACCAAAGCGTGAAAAGATCCCTTTAAGTGACGCTTACCACTGGTAGAAAAATTAATGATATATGGTCTCCCATGTTATAATTTACGAATGCTTATAATTCGGTGATATGAAAAGAAGACTCATATGTTATTTTTATTGGCTTATTCAAAATAAACATGATAAAAAAACAATACAAAAGAACGGTTCTTTAATAAGGTATACACTCCTTAAAGTTTATGTATTTAATAAATACTAAACATATCTGTAACTAATATACACGTGCAAATTCAATTTATGCAGTTCTAATTTGAAGTTTGATTTTATTATCTAGGTCTATTCGCTGAGGTCACAATGTCAGCTAACGTTTCCGACAAACTATTCACGTCAGCAAGACTACTTTTCTCAAATGGAGACGTCAACGTGTCTTCGACTGCCGACCCTTATATTTCACGTTACCCGATAACTGACAACGTTTCAGCCACTCGCGACCAATTCGAACCTATCAGCGGGGACAATAATACTGAGGCTACGACCGACGAGCAGTTTGTTCCCCGCAGCGGATATGACTTTCCGGTGTTCGGTATGGAGGACGGAACGTTTGTCTACCTTCACAGCCTTGCCATTGGTTGCCTGATCACCAGCCTCATCTGCGCCATCATCACAATCGTTCTCTCTTTCCGGAACAACAATAACCTCACTTTCTTCAGCAAGTGGTCCCGTAGCGAGCGATACGTCGTCTACATGGCGATCTGCGACGGTGTCTTCAATTTTTGGCACACTATTGAGCACGTGCACGGCCTCGTGGTGTTCGGACACGTGCGCCCTAAGGAGCTGTGCACCTTCTACGGCTTCATGGTCACGGTTTTCATCGGGTCCCAGAACCTGCTGGTGAACGTCATCGCCATCAGCGTGTTTTTCATCATTTACTTCGACAAGAATATCAACTTCGGCAAGAGAGACTGGAAGCTCCTTCTCTATTGCTTCGGAGTACCGTTTGTTGGGGCTGTAGCGGCAGCGGCCGGCGATCAGTTTGGACCAATAGAATTATTGTGAGTGTATTTCATTTGTTCATTTGCTCCATCCATAGTTTTGAACATATACATCCGGTCCATGTTTTCGTTTATAAATTGTATTAAGAATTGTTTGTTTCTTCAATTATACATGTGCATTAATAACAAAAACAAATGAAATATACACAATATTTTATGGTAATGTTACCCTCATTTCTATTGGAGTGCACATGTCATCTTCAACGTTTGATTTAATTCAATTTGTATTCATATTTATAATTACAAGTATATGTTTACAATCATTACTAATATCAGCTTTGTTTGATTTCAGCTGCGCATTCGACCAGGTGAAAGGCAGAATGAGCAACTTCCTCTTCAATACAATCCCGATTATCATTATCACCGCCGTCAACATTATCCTATATATTTTGGCATGGAAACGTATCCGTGACGAGACCCGCGCGACGAAGCAGGTCCTAGGCAATGAGAATTCTAACATTGCTATCATGAAGAGGTCCCACAGGGCGGCAAGAAACATGTCCATGTTCGTGGTCGCTTTTTTCGCGCAGTGGTCAGGTGTTGCGGTGCACGCTGTCTGGGGGCTCGTCACTCCGCACATTCACATGGTCCTCTATTTCCTGATCGTCTTCTTTGCCAACATCGGCGGCCTCTTGAACCTCATCGTGTTTCTCATCATCCGCAAGTCGCGCAACGCCCAGAAGAGCCCGGACAATCGTCAGATGCTAGTCTTGAAGAGCAGCAACGTGACGTCCGGTACAAAGTCAATAGATTCATCATTCGCAAGTCGCGCACCGCCAAAGAGTACCCGGACAATCGTCAGATGCTAGTCTTGAAGAGCAGCAACGGGACGTCCGGTACAAAGTCAATGGATTGAAGGTTGGAATTATACACTTTTTTCTGTCTGAGGCGTATATATTCGCAGCGCAAATAAACCGGTACTAGAACGATATAAATACCAACCTGTCTAGCGGTCACCTGCCTACAACGGTCAGCAAAATTCCTTCTCCAGACGAAAATCATTCTATATATTACACCTTAGTATACGGTCGCCTGGCTTAAGCGGCCAATGGTCAGTGCATTTTACTCTGAAAGCCATTTATCACCTGTGTTCGAAAATGCAGTTTTTACAGTATGTTTAACATGATTTTAGACAACGTGATTGTAAAATTAATATCTGCAATTTTTGTGTCATCATCTGCATCATCTGCAGCATCACATCCCACCAGAAACATAACTACCACCGTCAACATTAGGAACTGCGGAAAATGAATAGGCGTCATTGACGTTTTGACATTTTAAGAGTGCTCGCCATGTTTAAAAAAATCCTAATTACTTCTTTTGTTTTGTATTTTACAGACGTGTTTTGGAACAATAAATCTGTTACATGTTCTTTTTAATTCTTTCATCTTTTGAAAAATAATTTCAATTTTCCGCTCGTTTTATAATCAACACGATTTCAATCAAATCGTCGTTTTCTTTATTTCGTTTAAATATAACAACTTGAGCATTACAATTGTTATTTAATATTACCATAGGTGGTATAATTCATGTTGTAGCTACAGAGTTGAAACTTCAAAATACGTTTGATCATTTGATAAACCTGCGGTATTGCGAGAGGTCAATTTTAAAAAGGGACAAAGTTCTGTATTGTGTTTGATTTTGTCTGGTTGTGTCTGGTTGTTTCTGGTTGTATCTGGTTGTGCCTGGTTGTGCCTGGTTGTGTCTGGTGTCGCCAAGTGGTGTCAGCTGTTTGCCAGGTGGTTCCTGGCGGTTGCCAGGTTACATAAACCTTACGTGCGCCAATCTGTGGCTGATCATTAATAACTCAATTGTTTTGTAGGTGTTAAAATACGACAAACACGTACTGGGTCTTACGAAAGTTGTTTGTTTCCATTTATCCAACCGACCCCATTTTGGTCCCCTACTAATAAAAGTTTTGTGCATTCCATGATGATTTTTTTCATTTTTCTTGTTTGCTTAAATGGATCATATTTGGGAAATGAAGAGCTATTTAGAAGTTATTGTTCATTAAATATATTTATATGTGAGAAATACTGTGTGTTTTTTGAAAAATGTAACGAAAGAAAACACGTTTGGCCGACGAACTTCATTTTTCGTACAGATGTTTGAGAACCAAACAACTTATTTCTGTGTCGGGAAAAAACAGCATTATTTGTAGAGTTTTTTTTTTAAAAGTTGCAACGTGTTGAGTTTCTTTTGTAATGTATTATATTTACAGGATGATATGTTGCAAAGGGACTTGTAATTAAAAATAATTTGTAAATGTCTATCAGGCTTTAGTGTTGTTTACCGGCATTGGTGTATAGGTGTGTATTTCATGAAAATTATATTTTACGTTGTTATGAAATGTGTATATTAACCCATTTATGCCTAGTGGACTCTCCCATCCTTCTCCATTGGCTCAATTTATTTCCAGAATTAGGGATGTCTTGTATATTTATTTATATATTTAGAATATTTTTTACCAAAATTCCTTTAAGAAAACAGCGCAGACCCTGATGAGACGCCGCATTATGCGGCGTCTCATCTGAGTCTACGTTGTTTGCCAAGGCCTTTTTTCTAGACGCTAGGCATAAATGGGTTAACAATATGCTTGTTATTCATTGTATCTAACGATTGGTTTTTGTGACAGTATAAATAAATGTATGTAAATAAAATATAAAAATAAACGTGTGTGTAAGTATCTGTTTGTATTATAAGAACTAAAAAATACTTTCACTTCTAGAACTGCATTACAGCTGTGACCGTTATGCAATGTCCGCGGTGACACAGCGATTGTGAAACCACCGCGGTTCTGGGTCCATGTTGGTCGTTGTTTCAGTATTCACAATAAATCTACACATAAAATAAATCCGCATGCGTTCGCCCAATGCGATCCGCGGCGAGTGTCGCGGCGAAACACCGCACAGTGTTACAGCGAAACGCCATGACGTTATCTAGATTAATTTACATGAAAATTAGACTTAATGCAATATGCATTTACAATTTGCATGATTATTTTAAAACAATCTTGTGCCTGTTTGACACAAAATCGTACAGAGCAACCGTTTCAAAGATTAAACAAATACACTATTATATATATTGTATCGAACATGCATCGCACAAAAAAATAAGTATTACATTCACATAAATTATTGTGGATTTAATTACGGTTTATTACGATAGAAAACATTTTAAAGACGAAATTGACTAAAAAACGTTACAGTTGTAATGGTCAGCGAACGATCGTCCATCACTGGTGCCACCTCTTATTGAAAGATGCATATATAAACGAGCCAAAGATACGTCCGAGGTAGCACCAAAGAAGACATTAAAACAAAAAGATGGAGAATCTTGAGGGTGCGAAGGCTCATTGGGTATCTAGAAATGTCATATGTCTGATGTTCATGAAGCTCGAAAATACTCGCTTGACTTTATTTCTGACAAGTTTGTAAGCTCTCGCGAAATAAAAATAGAGCCACCAATGTTTTACCTCAAATAGAAGTTGTAAACAAATTGAATAACTGTTTGTGTTCATATAACATATAATCAGTAAATCAAATATTTAAGTTTAGTTGGCCTAACGCGTAGTGAATGTTGTTGTGGGTGTGTAGGGAATCATCGGCTTTCAGTTTGTGTGGTTAAACACGCTTCAAAATAACAAGTTTGACATGGATTAAACGGGGAAAAGAACGTACAAAAACAAAAACGTTATTCATAAAATTAATTATTTGTAACAGTGTCATAGTTGTAATTTATATAAATTTTTAATAATGGACTTAAATAATCGTTAATTGTTTTTATTATTATTATAATGTTAGGGTCTTGTAAAGAGTTTTAAATAATTGTATAATTGTTGCAAGCAAATTCTCGTTATCCTATGAAGGAAGCACCAAAGATAATCATTCTGAAACACTTTTACAAGAACACAGTTCGTGAACCCATTGCTTAAGGCATTTAAACCTATGCTCTAAACTTTATAACACTATTTAGTGTGCAATTCAGGACTAGTGTCGCACCCTTTATTTGTAACTTGTAGCAAATCACTGGTTGGATGCAAGACATGCGTGATACGAGAGTCCACCAGGACGGCGCACGACGTGCCGTGACTGGGCTTCATGAGTCAATCTATGCTCTCAGGGGAATTGTTCACCATACTAATTGAATTTATATGTTTAGCAATAATGTGTGGCTTTTTTCTTTTGTTAATAAGATATTTATACAATTTAGTTAATAGTTCAATTGTTTTAATTACTTTCAGAGAAAAGCTACGCTCCAAAAAGATATTTTATTGTGCCATGATTATCGAAATGCATGTTATACATGTACTCAAATCCAATGATTTTAAACAAAAGCAGACATGTACTTTTGTATCATAAATTAATGTTACTATATTTTCCTATTAGCGTAGCCTTCAATAGCTGTCCCAAGACTCGACTATTCATGTTCTAGAAATGTCTACGTGTATGTATTAAAAAAAAGATATAAGGGAGATAACAGCGCAAAAAGATCAATCACAACTTATTTTCCCAAAACAGCGGTTTTACGTTTACTATTTTATCAATTCAAGACTAATAAATGGAAACAGGCTTACTGTGTTTCAATTTTCATATATTGATTTTTGTTCATTAAAATTGAAACGACATATGAATAGGGAAATAAGATTCGTGTTTTGTTTTGTAATTAGTACCCCGAAAAAATAATACTAAGAATTCGATTTTGTTTTGGTTTTTGTTTCGGTTAAAAGAAAGTCGGAATCTGGACTAATATACGTTGATTCTTAATTTTTGTTGTGTCGAATGCAGAACGAAAATGATAAATACGGTATATTCACAGACCTACACGGACCTCTTCAAGGTAAATCGTTTATTATTGCATTGTATGCATGAATTCAGAAATTGTGTTACTCGTTTCCTAAGCGCTTGATACGCTGTTACCGGAGAATATGTACTGCAATATTTATTGCAATGATTGTGTCTTTAAAACAAGCCGTTAAACTACGATACTTTAATCAAAATCTCGTTTCCATTCACTTTTTTAAAGGAACTGTTCACAGATTTTGGCTTTTTTCAAATGTAATTAAATATGGTTGCTTACAAATCTTGAATGTTTTTTTTATAGTTTTATAGGAATCGAACCAGGGTCATCAGAATCCTTAAACGGATAAAATACCACGCGCCTCGCAAACTTTCATGACTTTTTGCAAAACATATTACCTATAAATAACTTTATCTATATCGTCTGCAATTTTTTATCCCATGAAAAACACGCGCCAGACTGCGATGCGTGTTTCTGATTTTCGGTACAACAGTCTATTCAATCTCCACGCAGAGTTGTCGTTCCTTGCTCTCACATACAACAATGCGAAATGCTCAGCATGCCATTTTGCCTATAAAAAAGGTAAAACCGAACAAACGCATTCAATATATATTTGATTGGATATTTAGGATCGCATGCATTAAATTAATAAATATGACTTTTAAATGTACGATAAATCGTGCAAAAACTTGCGAGTTTTAATGCAACTTTTTGGAACTATTTTATTGCCCATTTACGCAGATGGAATCATTCCACGCACTTCACAAATGTAAACTAAACATAATTTTTACTGAGTGACGTTAGGAATTGCTTCGACGTGTGTATGTATGTTGGTTTCTCAACATCAAAAAACCATATCAATTTTATAATAATGAATTTAGACTGGTATAAAATATCATGGTATGAGATGGTTTTTTTTTAATGCAGTGAATTCAATGTAACCGTCGTGCAAGAGATTGTTTAGTATACTGTAACCTCAATGATGAACGCTTGGAATGATCATGACATGAATGAGACGCTTTCATAACAATAGTCCGTTCTGAGCCCAACACAGAGGTGAATGTAATGTAACCGTCGTGCAAGAGATTGTAGTCTATTGGCATTTTTCAAATAGACAGAATGCCAATAGACTAATGAAATACTACATTTCAACAAAAAAAATAGCTGATATAGTAATAGCGTTTTCGCCAAAATGCAGAATACATCATCGGGTGATGGATCCTGTAATCGCTTGTATGTATTCATATATTCAACACAGCGTTCGTGTCGAGTGTTTTCGAAGTTGTTGTAAGAAAATTTGTTTTTGAAAAAAAGAAACAACTTTTCATCCAATAAAAGTCGAAACGTTTTTTGTTTGCGTGCAGGGAAAACGTTAACATCCATATTTGTTTAAATAGAAAGTATAAATGTTTTTATATATATTATATAATTGTATGATTCTTTAACTATAAATATAATTGCATAAATATAATATATTGCAATTTAATTTACTGTATGTGTCTTATATACTTCAAGCCGTACGTTGTATTATTAACCTTTAAAAAAGAATAAATCCAACAAGAAAGGTAATACAAGTTATTGAAATACTTGTGATATTTTGATGCTAAGTGATTGGAAAAGACAATATTTGTAAGTTGATATAATTATAACTCATTAGTTAAAATAGACTAAACCAATATATTTGAGTTTTTGAAATATTGTTTATGGAATTTTTTAATTGGTAGATAACCAAATATTTTCAAGAAGTACACACCTTAGCACACTAGATTTTGACATTTTGTTAGTATTACACATCTTTCAACGCGAAAGGGATCTTAAAGTACCATCGGTTCGTTAATGTTTTCATCGCATATTAGTCGAGCATATTTAGAGGAGAATCCATCGTGACGTCACATCCGGGGTATTTAATTACTAAAAAAGATTGACCATTAACTCCGATTGCGGCCATTTTGCATTTAAACTTCGCAAACAAACTGTCCTTGTTTTACTTGTAACACATGTTCACGACGGAAAAAAATGTATCGACCTTTGACGCACTTAGAGAGACACTGATAAACGATTGGACAAGCATTTCATCGATTTCAAAAGGAGGAAAATAGACGACGGTCGTTGATGCAGGAAATTAATTGACAGAATCCAAGAACAGGAAATTTATTATAGAATCCATGGGATGATGCCATCATCATATTGGAGCGCGTAGTTTGCAGTAAGTATTTTATAGAAGGTACATTTTATGTGCGAGTGTTATCAAGTCTTATGTTGCTGTTTAATTGTTTCAATGGTAGCTGTAGGAGTATATCAACTTGGACTGTACACTAGAATGGTACATTTGAAATGGGTCAAAAAGGTTCTGATAATTCATGTTGTACAATATGTTAAGGAACAATGATAATTTCCGCGGTTGAGAAAGAAATACAATTATCATCTTTAACTTTGGAAAAAAAGTTATAAATATCTTCGATTTCAATATGTTAACCTTGGTTACCACACACCAGGCCTTAGCCGGGACCGGTAGAACAGACCCCTTGACCGCAATTCAATTCAGTGCAGCCAGTCAAGCGACAACTTCTCTTCGAAGTTTCTTAACCCTTATAGCGCTGGAACCGAATTTTAAAGGCCTTTGCAAACAGTTTGGATCACGTTTTGTGGCGTCTGATATTGATCCAAACTGTTTGCTATTCTGATAGTGGTCTTTTAAAAAAGTGAAGAAAATGATGATGTTAGAAATTCAGCAGACACCAATTGAGCAGACGACAAATATCCAAGCATGCAAAGGGTTAAACCCGGATATCATAAACAACTGTTGCGGAGGGTCTGTAGGACCTGTCTGTGACATCGTCAATATCCCCATCCCCAGGTTGTCTGTGACATCGTCAATATCCCCATCCCCAGATTGTCCGTGACATCGTCAATATCCCCATCCCCAGATTGTCTGTGACATCGTCAATATCCCCATCCCAAGATTGTCTGTGACATCGTCAATATCCCCATCCCCAGATTGTCTGTGACATCGTCAATATCCCCATCCCCAGATTGTCTGTGACATCGTCAATATCCCCATCCCCAGATTGTCTGTGACATCGTCAATATCCCAATCCCCAGATTGTCTGTGACATCGTCAATATCCCCATCCTCAGATTGTCTGTGACATCGTCAATATCCCCATCCCCAGATTGTCTGTGACATCGTCAATATCTCCATCCCCAGATTGTCTGTGACATCGTCAATATCCCCATCCCCAGATTGTCTGTGACATCGTTACTATCCCCATCCCCAGATTGTCTGTGACATCGTCAATATCCCCATCCACAGATTGTCTGTGACATCGTCAATAACCCTATCCCCAGATGAATACGGTAGACATTACTTCTTTTTGAATACAAAGGTTTTCATTTAGTTGTGTTTTATGCAATATTACATCACTTTTATAAAAGATAATTGATTTTAATCACATATCATGTATTGTGGACTTGTTATATTAGCAAATTTCGTCCATATATATAGTTTAGTCTTATTGCTTCAGAACAGGGTAATCGTCAAAGCATAAACATAACGGTCAAGATAGTTGCCTTAGGTCTCTTCCGACTCAAATAATAAAAAAAAACAAATAAGTATTTTATTTTTTCAGTAAAGTGCAACATTGCGTTTGAACGGTTAGAAAAATGTCGGATCAGTGTGGGGACCTCATATTACAAACGCGCAGTTGCACGTTACTGAAAAAATACTTATTTGTTTAAAAAAATTATGATACCTATAGAAAACTCTCACGAATGAGCGGGCTCTCGCATTTATCCCATTAAAAATGGTGAAATATTTAAAAAGACATCCTTAAAAATGTTATCTGGGTCGCGCTTTTTTCTTCCAACACAGATCTTAAAATTCAAAAAATAGGCACCGTGTTCCATTAGATTGTGGGTCATGTTGGAGAAATTCTCCTTTAAGCAAAGTCCGTTGTGATAATGTTCTTCTGTTGCTTCTGATGAAAATAAAATTCAATCCAACACAGAAGGATATTCAGGGTGCAAGATCACGTGACTTTGTGGGGTTCCCAATTCAACGTTAATGGATGTAAACACACTGGTAAGTGTTGCTTTTTTCGGCGTAAGCTGTATTAAGCCAGCTTTTCACCCTGACTTGACCTTTGTAAGTGTCCAATAATATTCAAAACAAGAAATATCTTTAAAAAAGATATACGGCGTAAATAGTTTAATGAATGAGATCAAGTATAGCGAATGTCTTTTTCTGTGCAGTTCTTAGCTGCATCACACGCAGTACGGGATGTTACGGGGAGTTTTCGCGGCTTATTTTACATTATAACATATTGCTGGTCATAAACCTATAGATACAAAACAGAAAACCAAAAGAAGAATGGAAGTGAAATTTAAACATATGAGTCAACCGGCCACACGAGAAGTATCCGTATTTATAGGCGCGTTCTTCGAACAAACCTGTTTTAGTGGTTTGTCGGGCATTGCTATTTGATTCGATTATTAACAGTATCAATTATCATCGTGCTAATGCTTAAAGTGATATTATGGGCATTTTGCACTGTTGAATTGAGCTGAAAAGAATTAACAGGTCAAAATAGTTAGTTAAAATGTGGTTACTGATTAATTATCTGCAACTCACCTTGCTACCAGTTGTTTATAAAAATATATTTTATATTCGATATTCTTACGTGACCCACACAGTCCTGTAAGCTGAAATGATCCGTAAAACAATTTCGTGTCTTTGTGTCGTATGAACAAATCTGCACTAAAACTAAATTTAGGTTCAACTCGTAAACGCATGATCAGTTGTCAAACGAAAGTACGGTTGATATTCAAATGCATTATTTTTCTCTTTCTGGTATATTGTTTTAGTATGATGATGCTGCATTAATTAATATAAGTGTATATGAAGTAGAAACATCAAAAATAATCAACGGTTGCGATAGACACCTATAAACTGTTACATGCTCATAATATCACTTTAGTACATTAGGCAATATGGACGAATAATTATTGTTAAATTTATCAACAATAATATTTATCATTGTATTGTTGAAAACACATTAAGAATCTATTATTTACATACCATAATTATATTGCTGAATATCTTCATTTAACATATTTCTGGTCTAAAGAAAATTCCAGGTCACCTAGTTCACGGATAGCGTCTTTATTATATAACGATTATTTTACTGGCCGCCAACTCCGGTGATGACCTGTATATAAACTCTGAATGTCCGCGAATTGACCCGATATACCTCGCGGGTTGAAATGCAATGCTTTAAAGTGAGGCCTCGCTTCCATTGCTCTTTATACTTTTACATGTTAACATGTTGACAGGAATAAGGAAGTAAGTACTAAATATGAGAACATAGCCTTTTAAGTATAAACGCTCTTGCGCTGGTAATACTCTGAAAATAAAAGGTGTACGCACAAACTGTATTGATGTCGAGAATTGAGTGTAAAACTGTTCTATCTATTAAGCCTTTTCATTCGAGATAAAATTGTTTCATACAGTAAAACAGTGTTACAAAGACGCGGATATGTTTCCAATGTTCTGGTGGTATACTCAAATCAGCCAATGGAATAAATGAAGTGTATTCATTCGTACCTAGCCGCGGGAAATTTTATTGGAATTTTATTGGACACTTACAAAGGTCAGGCTAAGGTGAAAAGCTGGCTTATGCAGCTTACGCCGAAAAAATTTCCCGCGGCTAGGTACGAATGAATACACTTCATTTATTCCATTGGCTGATTTGAGTATAACACCAGAACATTGGAAACATATCCGCGTCTTTGTAACACTGTTTTACTGCATGAAACAATTTTATCTCTAATGAAAAGGCTCAATAGATAGAACAGTTTTACAATCAATTTTCGACATAAATACAGTTTGTGCGTCAACCTTTTATTTTCAGAGAATTACCAGCGCAAAAGCGTTTATACTAAAGGCTATATTCTCATATTTAGTACTTACTTGCATTGCATTTCAACCCGCGAGGTTCCGGGTCAATTCGCGGCCAGTGTGTGAAAGTCAGAGTTTATATACAGTTCATCACCGGAGTTCGCAGAAGGGGTTGCGATCTTTTCATTGAAGGAAAAAATTGGAATCTATGCTATTTTTGTCTGATGGAGTAAATAGTTCGTTTAGTCGCTTTGTCGATATATCAATATTTTAGGCACAGCTGTTGCCTTGGTCGTGTACAGTTGGCGTTAACAAGCCGTCGTTTCAGCAGAGAATTGTTACCTAACTTTAATGCATCGCATTCCAATCCGCAAGGTATCAAGGTCAGTTTGCGGTCAGTTGCAGAAATCTTTATATAAACGCCGTCTCGTAAACTTTGTGCACTTGAAGTCTGTTTTGATCAGAAAGATACTAAATAAAGATATTCGGCGATATTATTGTGGTATGTCAATCAGTCGATTTTAATATGATTTCAACATTTGCATAATAAGGACCAATTTTGATAAAATTAATTAGATATATTTATCCATTTAGACCAGTTTATTAAGCATGAGCACAATAATTCACTATACTATAATTATGCAATTAAATAAGATTCGAGTATTGCCGGCTGACCTATATGCACTCGTTTATTTTCATGTTTCTTGTGTTTTCTATTCTGTAAATATAGATATCTGAGTAATAATATCACATAAAGCAAAATAAGCCACGAAATCTGGCGCAACACCCCGTTATTGATTTGCTTGTGATGGAGCTAAGAACTGCGCAGAAAAAAAAGGCATCCGCTACTTTTTATCTCATAGAGATAACTTTTGATCGTTCATAAACATCGACCACAATCAACGCCGTATATCTTTTTTAAAGATATTTCTTGTTCAAATAACTTTCTAATTTTTTTTCCTTAAAGACAGATTTTTATGCTGCTCATGCCAATGGGAAATAAATGTACATCAGAAGTACTTTATCTAATAAGCATGTGTTCTTGTTCAAAATTTTATTTTTACTGCAATTATGTTACGGTTATGCTTCACGGAACGTGAAATTTTGTCACCGATTTCAGACATATTCAATGATTATTCTTATACCTTTAGATATCGACGCAAACTGCAAGAAAAACTGTCTTTTATGCACTAAAGATTTTCGCAAATGTTTTTCAATAACTTGAGATATTTGCAAACATTAAGTACTTAACGGTGTGTTTACATTCTGTCCAGCCCGTGTGTAAGCCCCTGAAAACCCCGTTGATATTGCATTCAGGTTTGGTATTTCGTATACAGCCGCTATAACTTACTTGTACGTTACTATATCTGCCCTTGCAAAGACGTAGTGAGATGTTCTTAGTGAGGTGGCAAGATAAAGGAGTGATGTTTTATTTGCCACAATGTTTGAAAGAAGAATTCCACGATGTGTTTAAAACAGTTTATTTGAACGATGTATTCATTCAGGCCCCAGCTGACCTCAAAGTCATGAATTCAAGATACGGTAATTAGAAACAGATCAAGACGCTGAAATTCTTTGTGAGCATAAATTGGGCTGGCTGGAATTGTTTCATTCTTTTTCAAAGGCTATTCTGAAAACAAGTCTGATAATATCTTAAATAATGACTGCGGGCACGCTAAGTTAATTGAAAGCGGTCAGTTGATCGCGGATTTCTGATTGCCGATGAACTATATCTTTATTCAATTTTGGAAAGACTCAACTTGAGGATCCTGTCGCACATTTGGTATATATGAATAAAGCTGGCACCGCATGCATATACTTTTAGTTTGTGATGCCTTGGCAAATCGTCGTCCATCCTGAGCAGAGACATAGCCGCGTGAACCTCATATGGTATTTGAAGAACAAAATATGGATTCAAAGTTAAAACTGAATCCATAACAGTCAAATATGTTGGACACGAACGTGTAATTAAATAAAATCATTGATTAATTGACTACTAATATCACTTTTAACAATGTGAATATTATCATTTTACTGATATGAGATTGAATTGATATAAATTGTTAGTACAATTTATCTTAAAATGAAATAGAATTTCAAATGATTTGCAATCTTGTTTGCAATAATAATTCTTGTAATTATACAATAACGTTCTTCAAAATAACATAGGATTTAAAAGGATGCTCTTATTCAGCACGTGTTTGTGTTAGTTTGTTTTCCCAAGCACTTGTTTTAAATTAAAGTGAGGTTTAAAAAAACTTAAAAAAATATATTTATAGACATCCTTACCGGAGTCACGTTCTCATACTGCTAAATAAACGATTTTATTCAAATTTAAACTGTCAATTATAAGAGTCGCGTTCTGAGAAAACTGGGCATAATGCATGTGCGTAAAGTGTCGTCCCAGATTAGCCTGTGCAGTCCGCACAGGCTGATCAGGGACGACACTTTCCGCCTAAATTGGATTTTTGCTAAGAATAGACTTCATTTAAACGAAAAACGTCATAAAAACGGAAAGTGTCGTCCCTGATTAGCCTTTGCGGACTGCACAGGCTAATCTGGGACGACACTTTACGCACATGCATTATGCCCAGTTTTCTCAGAACACGACTCATATCTTCAAAAAGACACACCAATCAGTGAACAGGCCCTTTAAAACGAGTTAACCCTTTGCATGCTGGGAAATTTGTCGTCTGCTAAAATGTCGTCTGCTGAATTAAAAAATTATCATTTTCTTCGATTTTTTTTTCAAAGAATACTATAACAATAGCAAACAGTTTGGATTCTGATGAGACGCCACGTTCTGTGGCGTCTCATCTGGATCCAAACTGTTTGCGAAGGCCTTCAAAATTCAGTTCCAGCACTGAAAGAGTTAATGTCCTAAGCTTGAAAGTGGGCTAAAAGCATAGACAAAACCGCGAGTTTAAGACTTAAAACAAAATTACAATAATAAAAATGTTTAAAGAACATGTATACAGTTGATTTTCAGGCTTACGGTTTATAAATATAATTGGTAATATATCCCGATGAGTATATTCATACATTACCACTAAATCTACATTGTTAAATTAGCTTTATGTAAATTTAATATACAAATAAATTATAGAGATTGATATATGTAAGTCATATGATACACATCTTGCACTGAAACAGATAAAAATAGTTTAATACGAGTTATGTCATAACATGTATATCGCATAAGTAATTATGAATTAATAATACACAAACTAAATAAATAGCATCTTTTACTTAACGCAATCAAATGGAATTAGCATTAAAAGGGAGAGAACTACAGGCAGATTAATACTGCCTATCGCAATGTTCTCAAATCAAGAAAAGCTCAACATTGTTTGAATTAATTGTGTGAATAATATTTCGGGTACATGATTATATCCTTAATTTCCTTTGCATATTAACAGAAAATATAAATAGGCCCGTTTTTGTTATGTTTCTTTCGAAATGGCAAATAAAGATCACATGTCACTTTTCCTTTCATATTACCGAATGAAGAACATTTTTGAAATTGTACTTGTTGCTAAAAGAATCATGTTTCTACTATTGGTGCTCGTAAATTCAAAAGTTTTACGTTGAAAACAATAACACAGTAAAGCAACTTAACTAAATCAATATTGTATTGTTATCTTAAATTAGAGGCGAATAATTTACCCATTGTAATTGTTTGGTTATTTATTAAAACTTAATTTAATATACACATAATATCTTTTAAATCGATGGTTTAGCTAAAAAAATGAAGATACGTGTGATTACACTTTCATATTGTTTAATGGTATATATAACAAAATGTTTGAACACGTACATATATACGTGTATACGTGTTCAAAATATTTATATTTATGGGCACTTATTCTAATGTTTATTAACTGAACTTAATATCTAAGGAAAGATGGACATTTCATATATTAACAGCATCGTATGATAATACTATAATGTACCTGTTTACACGAATTAAAAAAATCCAAAGCACATTGAGTTATCATTTAACTTAGTCCTATCTTAATATTTAAATAATTATTAATACAATATGCACTTTCTGTAAGAACGACAATTTAAAAGTTAAGAATTAAAATATTCGGTCTTAAGAAAAGTTATGTGTTGTTCACAGGTTACAAAATATTAACTATGTTTCGTTTAATTTCCCAAACGACACGTGATCATGGAATTCAAAACAAGTGCTTAACTGACGATCACGTGAGATTATTGACCTTGGTAAACAACGACAAAACTGTAGACCCAATACAGGGAGACACGTGATCAAAATATAAATAGCATCGTGGAAATGGATGGGAACCATGTTCTAGCTATCGAAGGGTAATAATAATAATAATAATAATAATAATAATAATAATAATAATTATTATTATTATTATTCAATCAATTTTATTAATTATATTGGTATTATTATCTTATTGTCAGACTTACCTTATGACGGAATGCAGTTTAGCCTTATCGCTTCAAGTGTATGGCAAGGATTGAGAACACCATCAGACGACAGCGCAATTTATTTGGAAGTACATGCTATGACAAGTGTCGACCACCATGTCCGTTTTTCCGTTCTTGGCACGTGTTATTATACAATTTCTCACCGAATACCGTTTTGTGTGGACCGTAACATACATACAGAAATCCAGATACTGTAAAGATGTATCTGACTACGACGAAAGTTTGCGTCCGACTATTGGCAATTATGAAGTTGAGGCTTTTATTTCGCATCAACAAATTATAAACATTCCTATGTCTCATTTTTTTTTACCTTTTCATGAACAGTAAAATTTCGAAAGAGCATAAACATTTCACATTGGAAAACAACAGAGTCAATTGTCAGAGTCAAGCTCTAATAAGAGATATTCGTCCCGTGTACTGATTTGGTAAGATACAGTGATCTTTTTGGCTCATTTTTTAAAAGCCTGCGCATTTTGCATTGGGAAAAATAGCGGGATAAACCATGTAATTTGGAAACACGTGCGTTATAAATAAGATTGTAAACAACAGTACTCTGATTGTGTGTAAGTGAATGTTTAACTGCATTTGAAACTTTATGTTATAAAGTGTTACATAATTATATCCCTGTATAATAAACGCAATAAACCAATCATTTATTGGACAAAATCTGCATCTTTTTTGACTTTCGGTAAGAGTTTTGGGGAAAAGCGTTACTGTTTGCAATTGGGAAGCTGCCTGTAAGAGGCTGTAATTTTGGGTAAAACTATTGAAATAAGTTATTGGTATTATGCATAAACATCCTAGCTATCTAATTAAACATTTAGCACCTTTTTTTATAAATGCGAGTGTCACGGTCTGAACTTAGTCACATAAGGTTAGAAGTTGTGTGGCGGCCCGGTAAGTTTAATCGGAAGAGAGCTCGCCCTGTTAGCGAGGTGTACCGGGTTCGAGTCCTGGACTGGCCGCACAATTTTCTCACCCTATGACAAGAGCACTTGACGTTGTAAATGAGTATGCATCCTTATGCCAAAACAACGTTCTTTCCATTGTTTTAACAGTTAATGACAGAAGTTTGCAACTTACATATTTAATGTGTACATGTTTTATTGATATTACAAGCACCATGATAAAACTGTCAATAATCTGTCTATTGGAAGCACCTTTTTCACTTACAGGCATGAGTATTTTTACTTAGTACTAAAATCGCTTACGTCGCCTAAGCTTTCCCAGGAAAAGGGTGAGTAGATTTGTGTCGCGTTCTGAGAAAACTGTGCATAATGCATGTGCGTAAAGTGTCGTCCCAGATTAGCCTGTGCAGTCCGCACAGGCTAATCAGGGACGACACTATTCGCCTATACTAGATTTTTGCTAAGAAAAGACTTTCTTTAAACAGAAAATATCATAAAAGCGGAAAGTGTCGTCCCTGATTAGTCTGTGCGGACTGCACAGACTAATCAGGGACGTTACTTTACGCACATGCATTTTGCCAAGTTTTCTCAGAACGCGACTCATTTATTGACCGCCTTGATGTTACTAAAAACGTGAAACACGTGAATTGTTTGATTAATAAAAGAAAAAAAGAAACACAATCGAACAATATGAAACAAATTGTTTTCCTTTTAATTATACGCAGTTGCAAATGGAATTTAAAAGCAAATTGTTTCATTTCATAGTTATTAAATATCGTCAACTCATTTTCGAAAGCCAGAAACAGAATTCATTTTGTTGAACAACTAATTAAATTATTTTGACAAAGTGAGTCTGGTTATAATGGAATTTTAAAGGTGCCTTTTCACAGATTTTGGCATTTTTTAACTTATTCATTAAATGCTTTATATCGATAAATGTAAACATTGGATCGTAAAAGCTCCAGTAAAAAATCAAGAATAAAATTAAAAAAAGGAAAAGAACATTGCCCGGACCAGGTTTCGAACCAGTGACCCCTGGAGTCCTGCCAGAGTCCTGAAGTAAAAGCGCTTTAGCCTACTGAGCTATTCCGCCGAGTACACTTAGTAGACGTATTTTATACCTTATATAAGCAATTTTCGTAGTTTCACAAAACTTAACGACAAAAACAGAACTATCCAAATTATTCAATCGTTTCGCGTTGCAACGCTTTATAATTTTTAGGTTTTAAAATCGTCAAAAGATGCATATAATGGCTATATTAGACCATGGTAAATGTTCAGTATTACTGTTTCCTCACAAATATCATAACGAAAACGAAAATTTGCGAATCTGAAACAACTTTTTTCAATTTTGTCAATTTACCAAAGCGTGAAAAGATCCCTTTAAATGAGCAGCAACACTAATTATGCGTTAGTAATAGTTATTTAGTACCGATTTCAAATGAAATAATCATTCGCAAATTATTATTATATCTTATTATAAGATGTCTCTTAAAGTGAGATTTTACGATTTTTATATGTGTAAAATTGGAATATATTGATAAAAATATGTTACAATAACACAAAATAGGCAAGACACATTATACATTGAAGACGAATTTCATAAAATGCAGCAAAGACAAATTAGCGCCCCGAGCCGATTGTGACGAAGATATTTCGTACATATTTTCCTACAATAACCGAAGCATTCGTCTTTTTACTAGGATCGCAGTTAATGTTCGTGTGTCGTATGAATAGATATCGTTGCAGGCAATTAAAATGATCCGTAAACCTAAATTTAGAATCACATCGTACATGCATGATATACATGCTGGCGAATTCGACTGTACAGACATTTTCGATTTCAGAATTGTATATCTGGCTTATTTCGCATTTTTCGACACATGTTCTTCTTTTATTTTGATTTATATTGAAATATATGTATAATAAGTTTTTAACACATTTTATATAAATTCATAAATATTTGACAAAATCGTGCATACTCACTTTAATGTTCGTACACCATTATCAAATTAAAGCAATACCTTTCTGCAGAAAACATAATTGCATACGCGTCTAGTTTTCAACGTAAACCGTTTGCTTTTAAGAAATGAACAATACGTTGCATTTTGGTGAATATATACACAAAATACAACTGAAAAAAGAAAGCTATCGAATATACTGGCGCTGTTTTAAAAGAACCTTTATGGGTCAAATTTAGTTGGTATAATGCTTTTTCACTTATTGATTCTATATTTACTGAAAATTCTGAAAACATTAAGATTGTCGACACGTTTTGAACGTTTAGTAAAAACTGAGTATATAATGTTCTGATTTCGCTACTTCAAGAATAGGTATTGTGGATGAAATAAAATTTAACCCATTTATGCCTAGTGGACTCTCCAATCCTTCTAAATTGGATCAATTTATTTCCAAAAATTAGGGATTTCTAGTATATTTATTTCTTTATTTAGAATATTTCTGACAGAAATTTATTTAAGCAAACAGCGCAGACCCAGATGAGACGCCGCATCATGCGGCGTCTCATCTGGGTCTACGCTGTTTGCCAAGGCCATTTTTCTAGACGCTAGGCATAAATGGGTTAAATATAATTTCATTACAGCCTTAGTGATTCCATTCGGTATGTTCAACTGTATAACGGTCGCTGCAGGTTTGTTAATGAAACAGATGTAATCGGGTATACATGTTGTATTTACACATATAGAAGCAAGAATATATTTGAGACGTGCTCTGTTAAAATGGGGTTTCATGCATGTGCGTAAAGAGTCATCCCTGATTAGCCTGTGCGGACTGCACAGGCTAATCTGGAAAAACACTTTACGCACATGCATTATACCCTCTTTTCCCAGAGCACGGTTTATTAATCTTATAGACCACATGGCATTCTCGAATAAATATTCTCTGAGGGCACAAACTCTTGTGTTTGATAGCTGCTTTTGGTATTAAAACTTCAAGGACAGCAAGTATATTGACAGGAACTGGGAATTATAAGTATGGTATTTTCCTAGCTTTCTTCATGCAATAATTGATCATATGCCATACGCGGTCAACGTAGATCCAGACTAGCCTGTGCAAATGCGCTGTCTGGTAAGGAGCTACATAGTTCTTCTTGAATGCTCTGAGCTTTTATGGGTACATACGTACAGTTCAGTGTTCTTCATGATTAAACCAAATTAAATGTAAAACGAATAAGTCTCAAGTTTGTCTATAAAATCGAATTCAATCAACCTAAAACAGCGTAACAAACACAATACCTGTTACCATCGATATCAATTTCAGTGTTGTTTGTGGATAAATGCTCAAAACAAAAAGTCGATAAAAACTGTTATCAAACCGAAAGCCGAAGTTTTGAATTGACGATTCGATCTTTCTTACGGAGGATCCGTATAAAGACGGTGTATTACGATTAGTTGAATAGAAACGAGATCTATCTCGCGGGGTATTCCGGATAATCGATTGCGTATTTTCGAATTTTCGGAATACTCGGCTTTTTCCATTGCAAAAAACTTACACATTTTCATGAACCGTTGACGTGTTTGAAACTTTGGATTAATATCATTATTATGCGAGCACACCACATCACGTAAGTGGTTTTAATTTTCGCATTAGAGAGATATATATGATCTGTTTGAGTTTATTTATGCCAGAAAATAGTTTATGTTGCTAATATAACCGATTAAATTACCACCCAGATTCTGGGCGGGAGACTTGACATGAAATATGCCGTAACCATTTGCGACTTCCAGCGACCCGGTGGGTCAATAGCTGGGAGTTGGATTATTGCAACTAAGGAGCTACCCTGTCCGCAATAAAGTCTCGCAATGTTTCGTGGTCCCGTTAGAAGACAGGATAGCTCCAGGCCAAAATGTGCGATTCCGCAGGCAGGTTCTGATCTACGCTGACCGCATATGACATACGACCCGTTTTCTGGCGAAACATGAGATAAAACAGTAAATGGCCCAAACAAATCAAGTCTAGTTAATTTACCTTAATTATTCCGCGTCGCTTGTTTTTAAATTACTATAAGTAGTCTACTACAATACTGTTCGTGAACTGTTTCCAGTCTATAAATATTATGTATTTGAGCTTTTATCACGTGTCTAAGATGAGCACGTTGTGCATTTGCCACACCGATGCGCTTATCGCAGTATTTTCACTTGGTGCATTGGCCGCACCGATGCATTTATCGCAGTTTTACCACATTCATCAATTTAGCAGGAAACACACGTTTCAGTTTGATAATTGATTGTGTAGTTTTAAACAACTACGACAAACACGTGGCGAAACAACACGTGAGCTAATTATAAGTCTTTTGATGTATATATTGAATTATAATTTCAGTAAAAAAATAATTTTACTCATGAACTTTTTAAAAACAGTTATAAAGCAACAGTTGTTCTTTTTACACTATCGAATCAGTAAAATATTGTGTTAAAGTATATAATGATTATGTTACCTCGTTCGTCGTGGCATATCGTAAAACGTCATGAAAGCATTACATTGATATTTTAATAGTAATGAAATAGTATGTTTGCGTTGTTTGAGATAAGATATAATTACTTCTGCGCGGTTAGATAATTACGAGACATAGTTAACAAGACATACACGTAATTAGAGACGCGTTGTGTGGATATTGGTCTTATGCCATTCGCGGCCAACGTAGCGCCAAGCCAGCCTGAGCATGTGCGCTGTCTGGTCAGGAGCTTTCCTGGCCTCTATAAAGTCACGAAAGATTTTGTGGTACCATTTCCGGACAGGGTAGCCCCTGACCAGACTTCACGAATACTTATACTATAAATAATACTATACTTTATTGCAAATGTAAATACATATAATCTCAAAGAACAATGCATTAGATCCATTATTGCATGACCCGGCTCATACATATACTTTCATAAGCAAATGGGAAGCAGAGTTAAATATACCGAGTTATGCCATACTTGCAATGTATATCATTTTAATTAAATGTTTTGAACCATACGTGATTTCCGTCTGCTTCAGTGGCTTATTGGGGTTATTCCTCCTCCCATATTTGCTATCTATCTTCCAGTAAGGTCGAACCCCTTCTGGGGACATAGACCTGTCGCGCGTCAACCGACAAGAATGTTAGTAAGACTGAAATAAAATATATAAAAGAGAGAAAGAAGTGTGTTATTATTTCAAAACAGGTTAAAAACAGATCAGGTATGCTTATGGGGAGATATGTTCAACCCGGCTAACAGCCAGGCTGAACATGGAGGGTGACAATATCAGGAGGTAGAGCGTTCCAGTGGATGATTGTTCTGGGAAAGAAGGAAAAGTTATGATAATCAGTTGTGGTTTGGATATTCTGGAATGCTTTTGTATGGGAGGTTCTTGATGGTGTAGTGATAGGTTTGAGGTAGTCAGGTATAGGAATGGCTACCTGGTTATGCAAGATGTTGTGAAACATAACCAGGCGCTGGTCAATACGGCGGAGGTCAAGGCGTCGCCAATTTAAGGAAGTTAGCATGTCTGTGACACTGGACAGCCAAATGAAGTCCTGTTTGGCCCAACGGGAAGCCCTACGCTGAACTGACTCAAGCTGTTCAATGCGAGTCGCGGTATGCGGGGACCATACAGAGGAGCTGTACTCCAGCTGGGGTCTGACCAGTGTTTTGTATGCGGTGGATTTGAGTTCTGGGGAATGTACTTTTAGGTTGCGTCTGCGAAAACCTAGTGTTTGATTTGCTTTTTTTGTGATGTGATCGATGTGGTTATTAAAAGAAAGGTCATGATATATAGTGACGCCGAGGTATTTAGCAAAAGGGACAGATACTAGAATGGTGTTATGTAAGAGATATTGTGTTGGTATGACTGTTTTGCGTTTTGTGATTTGGATGACTTGACATTTTGACGGATTGAATTGCATATCCCACTTTGTTTCCCATTGTTTGAGTTATTGTAGATCTTGTTTGAGTAGGCTAGAGTGAGAAGCAACAATGAGGGAGAGATAGATGGCAGTATCATCAGCAAAAAGTCTTACTTTAGAGGAGCGGACATATTCAGAAAGTTCATTTATATAGATAAGGAATAGGACAGGTCCGAGGACCGAGCCCTGGGGTACACCGGAGGAGACAGGGATGGTTCTGGAGTTGTTGCCATTGACAACTACAGATTGTGATCTATTGTCCAGGAAACTGTTTATCCACTTGAGAGTGTGGCCTCTTATTCTACAGTAGTGCAGCTTATAAAGAAGTTTTTCATGATTAACCATATCGAACGCCTTTGAGAAGTCAAGCAAAATGAGGTCAACTTGGCTTCTTAGGTTTACAGCCTAAAGAATATCATCAATGAGAATTAGAAGTTGGGATTGACATGACCTCTTTTCTCGAAACCCGTGCTGCAGTTCATAGAACAGATTAGATATTGTGAAGTGCTTAGTGATGCTAGATGAGACTATGTGTTCCAGGGCTTTACACAGGATACAGGTAAGAGAGATAGGGCGGTAGTTAGCTGGGTCTGTCCTGGAGCCTTTTTTGTAAACTGGGGCCACGTTTGCCATTTTCCATATTTCAGGGAGGGAGCCATGCTGCAGTGATTTTTTTGAATAACTCTAATTGAATTGGGGCAAGTTCTTTACTGAGATTTTTAAGAACTATTGGTCTTGTTTGGTCAGGGCCTGCAGCTTTATGGGGACTGAGGATTTGCAACTAATTATCGGCCTTTAATTGTTATTCAATTTCCATCGAGATCGATGATTGTGTTCGGGAAATATATTGATTATAATCGCATACACTAACCACAGTTTAGAATAGATAATGTTGTGCTAATTAATGGAAAATGGTAAATTACATATAATGAGTTGACGAAAGTCCGTTGCATGGTATGCATTGCTAGCATTAATTTTTAATTAACATTCGTCGCGTGGGAAGAACCTAAGCTTTTCATTCTCTTGCAATGCGAATGCACTGCAACTTTCAAAGTATTGATAATATAAAATAATTACAAAATACTATTAGGTAAACGGCTGCTGCTGCCGCCGTCACCGTCAATGTCACCACCACCACCACCACCTAAATCACCGCATCTTCTACCATATTATAGAAGGTGTAGGGTGAACTGACAATTATTGGTTTAAAGCTCAATTCCGCAAACTTTTTAACAGTACTTTCATTTAATAATAGGCAACAATATATACAGTTTATAACAAGCGTTTTCTAACATCAACAAAGTCAAGGTATTTCGTACAAATAAAAATATTTTTGATTAAAATGAATGGTGCCATCTAAGCATGCATTTATTCTGTTCGATGGACAGGGGCTTGAAATAATATGTTGACTTGAATTACTGAAATCATCTCGGATTTCTGTGGGTTACCTGCGAAAATCGTTTGATTAATTCCAACACATAGAAACAAACAAGCAGAAAAATTGCGCGAAACATTCATTCGTTCCATCGGAACAATAAAGCAGTGAGACATTTTTATTAGTTTAAGTGTCACATTCGTTAACTAGAAAGGCCGCAGCCAACGCGTATCCCTACGCAGCATGTTTGGTGAATACATGAAGAAGATATGTTATAACAAAGTTTTGGGTGGGCGTGGTCTATGTGGGCGGGGCGCTCCAGGGTTGGTTATGGGGCCATAAATAGTTTTTTTCGTACCAAAAATTTTCGTACCCACAAATTGTTTTCGAATTTTTTGGTACGTACAAAAATTCGGGTATGGCAAAAGTTGGGTTCGAAATATTTTTGGGTGGATGTGGCCTATGTGGGCGGGGTCCTGGGGTGTATTATGTGGACATGGATGGTCGAGATAGACCGTGTTGTCATAAGAGATGTTCAGTATAAATTTGTAGTCAATTAATGAATAAATGGAAAAGTTCTGTTAAAACAAAATTTTGGGTGGGTGTGGTCTATGTGGGCGGGGCGCCCCGGGGTTGGTAATGGGGCCATACATAGTTGAGATTGACCGTAGTGTCATAAGAGATGTTCATTATCAATATGAAGTAAATCGGTGTAGAAATGAAGAAATTAATGTAAAATAACCTGAACTTGAGTGTTAACAAGACTTTACTATAGCCATATAAGGAAAACTGCCCCGCCACCCATCACTTTTGACCCAGGGGTCAGATCAAAATTCAAAATAGTGCACCGTCGCACATATGCTCATAGCTACCATGTGTGTAAGTTTCAATGTTCTAGTGCTAATAATGTAGGAGGAGATAGTGGCCAGGACGAACGGACAGAACGCGGTGATAACCACAATATCCCCACGCAGTGGGCGAACGCATGCGGTACGATTTCCTGGTTAGATATTTGCCGCGGTGTACAGAAACAACGACCACCATGGACCCAGAACCGCGGTGGTTTTACGATCGCTTTGTCACCGCGGACATAGCACAATGGCTACAGCTGTACTTTAATTCTAGAAGTGTAATTAATGTTTCAGTTCTTATTATAAGCACAGATACCTACACGCACGATTATTTTTTATGTTTTATTGACATACATTTGTTAATACTTTCACAAACCAATTAATAGATACACTGAATAACAAGCATATTGTAAATATACACGTTTCATAACAACGTAAAATATAATTTTCATGAAATACATACCTATATCTCCAATGCCGGTAAACGCATAATGAAAACCCATTTAACAACATTAAAACCTTATAAACATTTACAAATTAACTTCAATTATAATTCCATTTGCAACATATCACCCCGTTAATATAATAAATTACAACAGAAACTCAATATTTTGGACATAGTGAAACCTTTTTCAACAGATCTCTTAAAATAATGCTGTTTTTCCAGACACTCAAATAAGTTGTTTGTTTCTCAAACATCTGTTAGAAAAAGGAAGGTTGTCGGCCAAACGTTTTTTCTTTCGTTACATTTTTCAATATACACACAGTATTTCTCATATATAAATATATTTATTTAACAAAAACTTACAAATAGCTCTTAATTTCGCAAATATGATCCATTTAGGCGAACATGAAACATGAAAAAAAATCAATCATCATGGAATGCACATTATTTTTTATTAGTAGGGGAACCAAATTAGGGTCGGTCGGATGAACGGAAACAAACAACTTATGTAAGGCTCAATACTAGTATGCCGTATTACAAAACTTACAAAACAACTGAGTAATAATTAATTTTTGAAATCTGGTTACCACCAGGCACCACCTGGCCAACAACTGACATCACTCGGCGACACCAGACACAGCCAGACACAACGAGGCACAACGAGGCACAACCATAAACAACCTGACACAAGCAGACACAATACAGAAATATGGTGCTTTTTTGAAATGACCTTTTGCAATACTGCAGGTTGTTCAAATGATTAAACTTATATTGAAGTTTCAACTCTGTAGCTATAACATACAATATACCACCTATGATAATATTGAATAACAATTGTCATAATAGAATTATGCTAAATGAAGTTGTTATAGTTAAACGAAATAAAGGAAACGACGAATTGATTGAAATCTAATTGATTATAAAACGGACGGATATTCTAAAGTATTTTCAAAAGATGAAAGATTTAAAAAGAAGTGTAATATGTAACAGATTTATTTCTCTAAAACTCGTCCGTAAAAATACAGAAGACGTAATTAGGATTTTTGTAAACTTGGAGGGCACTCTTAAATTGTCAAAACGCCAAAGACGCCATTTCATTTTCCGCAGCTCCTAATGGTGATGGTTTTTGTTTTTGTTGGGGATGTGATGCTGCAGATGATGACACAAAACATGCAGATTTTAATTTTACAATCACGTTGTCTAAACGCGTGTTAAACATACTGTAAAAACTGCATTCTCAAAAACAGGTGAAAAATGGCTTTCAAAGTAACATGCACTGACCATTGGCCGCTTAAGCCAGGTGACCGTATACTCAGGTGTAATATAGAATGACTTTCGTCTGGAGAATGATTTTTGCTGACCGCTATAGGCAGGTGACCGCTTAGATTAGCCTCTATATCGTTCTAGTATCGGTTTATTTGCGCTGAGAATAGATACGTTTCAGACAGACAAATGTGTATAATTCCAACCTTCAATCCATTGATTTTGTACCGGACGTCCGGTTGCTGCTATTCAAGACTATCAGCTGATGATTTTACGGGCTCTTCTTGGCTGGATGCGACTTGCGGATGATGAGAAACACAATGAGGTTCAAGAGGCCGCCGATGTTGGCAAAGAAGACGATCAGGAAATAGAGGACCTTGTGAATGTGCAGAGTGACCAGCCCCCATACAGCGTGCACCGCCACACCTGACCACTGCGCGAAGAAAGCGGCCACGAACATGGACATGTTTCTGACTGCTCTGGTGGACGTCCTCATGCGAGAGTTTTCAATGCCCAGTGCTTGCTTAACCTCGCGTGTATGATCCCGGATACGTTTCCATGTCAACAGATAGACGATGCAGTTGACGCCTGTGATTACGATAATCGGGATTGTATTGAAGAGAAAATTGCTCATTCTACCTTTCACCTGGTCGAATGCGCAACTGAAATCAAACAGAGGAGGTATGAAAACCTACATGTAAAACGATATACGTGTAACTATAAACGTGAATAAAAATTAAATTAAATTAACTGAAACAGAAAATATGTGAATTAAATTTTTTTTTACAAGATCCAATATCATAATTAATTTGGTAATATCAATTTTCTAGATTTAAAAAATGGAAAATTTACGTGTTTAAGCAGACGAGATTTAATTAATGTATTTAGTTGATCAAGTTGATGAAAATGATTTGTTTAATACAATTTACTTAAGCAATCATAAATCGCACGTTGATGTTCACAATTATGAATAGAACAAACGAAGAAATGAAAATCACTCACAATAATTCTATTGGTCCAAACTGATCGCCGGCCGCTGCTGCTACAGCTCCAACAAAAGGTACTCCAAAGCAATAGAGAAGCAGCTTCCAGTCTTTCTTTCCGAAGTTGATGTTCTTGTCGAAATAGATGATGAAAAACACGCTAATGGCGATGACGTTCACGAGCAGGTTCTGGGCCCCGATAAATACCGTGACCATGAAGCCGTAGAAGGCGCACAGCTCCTTAGGGCGCGCGTGTCCGAACACCACGAGGCCATGCACGTGCTCAATAGTGTGCGAGATATTGAAAATGCCGTCGCAGATCGCCATGTAGACGACGTATCGCTCGCTACGAGACCACTTGCTGAAGAAAGTGAGGTAGTTGTTGTTCCGGAAAGAGAGAACGATTGTGATGATGGCGCAGATGAGGCTGGTGGACAGGGAGCCGATAGCCAGGCTATGAAGGTAGACAAATGTTCCGTCCTGCATGCCAAACACCGGAAAGTCATAGCCGCTGCGGGGAACAAACGGGTCAGCGGTCGTAGATGCAGTGTCATTGTCGCCGCTGAGAGGATCGAATGGATCACGAGTGGTAGAAACGTTGTCAGTTATGGGGGAACGTGAAATATATGGGTCGGCTGTCGAAGAAACGTTGCCGTCGCTCCGTGAAAAAAACTGGCTGGATGACGTGAACAGTTTTTCAGAAACGTTTGCAGACGTTGTGGCCCTTAGAGAATAGACCTAGATAATATAATCAAACTTCAAATTAGGAGTACATTAACCGAATTCACACTTTTGTATTATTTTAAAATATGTTAAGTATTCATTTCATTAATACAACTTTTTGCAGTGTATATCATATTAAATACTCGTTATTTGTTATATTTGTCATCAATCAATATCACTTTGAGGCATTGCAGAACATGAAAATAACTTATATTTTATATCCTTTGGATATTAACAGAAAATTTACATAGGCCTTTTTTTGTTATGTTTCTTTCGAAATTGCAAATAAAGATCACATGTCACTTTTCTTTTCATTTTACCGAATGAAGAACAAATTTGAAATTTTACTTGTTGCTGAAAAATATTTTTTCTACTATATGTAATCGTCAATTCAAACATTTTAAGTTGAAAACAACAACACATAAAAGCAACAAAATCAATATTGTAGGTTATCATTAATAAAAGGAGAATAATTTATCCATTGTAATTGTTTGTTAATTGATGAACAATTAATTTAATATACACATATTATCTATCAAATATTGATGGTTTAGCTATAATAAAAAATGAAGATAAATGTGATTACACATTATTTAATGGTATATGTAACAAACCGTTTGAACACGCATATATATATATGGGCAGTTGATTAAAGGTTTATTAACTGAACTTAATATCTAAGGAAAGATGGACATTTCATATTAACATAAACGTATGTTAATACTATGATGTACCTGTTTACATGAATAAAAAGATCCAAAGCATATTTAGCTACGATTTATCTTAGTCCTATCTTAATATTAAAATAAGTATTAATACAATATGCACTTTCTGTAAGGACGACAATTTAAAATCAATAATTAAAATCGGTCTAAAGAAAAGTTTTGTGTTTTTTACAGGCTACAAAAAATTAACTATTATTCGTTTGATTTCCTATACGACACGTGATCATGGAATTTAAAACAAGAGCTTAAAGGGGCCTTTTCACGTTTTGGTGAATTGACAAAATTATAAAAAGTTGTTTCAGATTCGCAAATTTTCGATTTAGTTATGATATTTGTGAGAAAACAGTAATACTGAAAATTTACCATGCTCTAATATAGCCATTATATGCATCATTGACGATTTAAAAACCTGAAAATAATAAAGCGTTGCAACGCGAAACGATTGAATAATTTTAAGAGTTCTGTTGTTATCGCTATATTTTGTGAAACTACGATGATTGCTTATATATAGTATGAAATACATCTGACACTGCATGCGGAAGAATGGTCGAGGGGTCTAAGTCGGAGACATTTTACGCCAGGACTCCAGGGGTCAGTGGTTCGAGCCCTGTTGAGGTTACTTTTTTTTCTTTTTTAAATTTTATTCTTGATTTTTTACTGGAGCTTTTTAGAGCAAATGTTTACATTTATCAATACATAACATTTAATGAAAAACTTCAAAAAATGTCAAAATCTGTGAAAAGGCCCCTTTTACTGACGATCACGTGGGATTATTGACCTGTAGACCCAATACAGGGAAACACGTGATCAAAATATATATAGCATCATGGAAATGGATGGGAACCACGTGCTAGCTATCGAAGGGTAGAAACAACGTACTTAATGTTGCAGTTGAAAATAATAGCATAAACATTTTTTCTTGGTTTGAAGTTGATATATTGAATAAAAACATAGGCTTATACAAAACTGAATACGCATCCTTCAAAACAGTGGCGTTTGAACCGAATCGATTACCTTTGAATGTTCACTCAAGCTTGAAAATATGCTTTATTATAAAACAATGAACACACTGTTCAAATATGTAAAGGTTATATTAATGTTTTATTGTTTTATTGATTAACACAACAGCCTTCAAATTTTGTAATACTTTCAATGCAAGCAAACTCTTTTTCGATCGAAACTCAAATTTCGCTAACATTCAAATGTGTAAAGAAAAAAATAAAATAACGTAATTATATTTTTATATGAAGGCATCACGTTAAATGACACAGGCACTAACAAAACAATGTCATTATCAACAGTGTTTTATTTCAAACAGAATTTAAAGGTCTCACAATCAGTAAGTAATGTTATTCATAACTATTAATAAATATGCTACCGGTACTTTGATTTTGATAAGCAATTTATTTGAAGCACTTCTATATAAAGGTTTCTGGACTGGCAGTTTAATTATTACACCTGTTTAATTAAAAATTATATATTTTGTGTGTTTTTTTTATGTACAAAATGTTTAATGGTCTATTTAGTACTCCGCTTTCATTATATTCGATTAAAGCTTATAGTTTTCAAAGAATATTAAAATAATAGGAAACTACTTACTTTTTAACAGGAGAAATTCCACATTTTCTATTTGCGCAATTTAGCTTTAAGAATAGTATTTTCTCCTTATTCCATTATTAAATTAATTTTTGGATTATTGTATGTTTGAAAAATTCATGTTGCATACAATGTGTACCTTTTTTATATTTATCTTGTAGCATAAAAACAAAAGCGATGTTTTTGTAAGTATAATCAGTTAATGAATATTTAAGTGTTCACTGAGACAAATAAGTTACGAATATCAATTGATGTTTTGCTTGTAAAAATATCAAGAGGTGCGAATAATAGATGCGTGTGATCGATATAATTTTTTTTCTTGTATATCATTTTGCATGAACATCATCGCATGTTCGCGGATGTTATCTTTAAACTAAAACGCGATTCAGAAAAATCGTGTAATGTGTTTGCTGAATTCCTAAATCCCAGGCCAATATCAAATTCCGTTCGAAAGTGTATAATGTCTTTCATAAGTTGAGCTATGCGAGAAAATTAATTGTTGAAGCAATACATTGCATTACGTTTGACTTGATTGTATCGCAATATCGCTGGCTTTGGCCTGCATTTTCCGTGGTACTCGTCATATCAAATCGTGTTGAACTAAGTTCTGTCTATATCATTTTATTAAAAAGCGCATGGATGCGAGCATTCTCCGCCGTGTAAGGTAATTGCAAAGTTTTCAAATCGTTCATTTTGAGGCTTTCTATTGTTCTATTTTAGCTCAACGCGAGAGTGACACAATACAATGTCCTATATGGGACATTAAATATTGTCGGACATGAAGTATATGGACATTTTACATGTGGTGTTTACGTGAGGAATAATAATTCTTTGTGGCACGATTCTCATGAAACGAAATCGTACTGCTCATTATAAATGCAAATGGGATTGCAAATTTTTCTTGCTGGTTAGAATTTGTTATAACAGTTGAAGCACAAAAGCATTTTCTCATTAAGGTAAGTTCACATTTTAACATTCACTAAATTCTTGTTTTCCTTTGTTCTATGTTTAGCTTCACGGAGGTTGTCATTATATTTTGTCCCATATGACCTTAAACATTATATTTGGAAATTTTAAATGAAAAAGTCACGCGATATGTAATAAATACGTTTAAACGATGTACATCTAATACTTCGGTGGATTTTCATTCGTTCGGTTGCTTACACGTACGTGACTTTACTGTTCAAAACTTAAGAATTGCTCAGTAATAAATCCTCACAAACAAGTGTACATGAAAATATGAGAATGGCTCGTACACATTTTGTTGTTTGTAAAGGCTAGTTCATGCAACGTTCGGAGTGTCAATTGACATTGAATTTCCATCTTAGAAACAACATCTCCATATCGTCTGATACCAATGTCAATTTGATTACAGTATCATCGAACTATACTAAATTGTCTATCAATAGATTATACTAAACTGTTTACCATTTGAGTATAATTAACTGTTTATCATTTGTCTAATTAACTGTTTATAATTGGGTAATTGATTCATATAAACTTATTAGAAAAATTGGATGCCTTTGGTCATCGTTTGACTCACTGTGTCGGACGAATCGTGGTTTGTCATCCTATACATTCACAATATAATAGTTTGCTTTTGTACGACAGCTGTTTTGATGTGAAATTAAATGGGTACGTTATTACTTTATCTTAAAATCAGGACAGTTCATCATTGAAATTATTTAAATAAATGGATAATACTTTTAGAAAATACTTCATAGTCAGTAATTACAAATCGATAAAAATCTATCCTTAAATGTAGTCTGTTTGTGTAGTTATACAGTATTATTATTTATTTCTTCGTTAATTTTATTATAGTCATTATTATTATTATTATTATTATTATTATTATTATTAAATTAATTTTAGTAAGTATATTGGTATTATTATCTTTTTGTCAGACTTACCTTATGACGGAATGCAGTTTATCCTTGTCGCTTCAAGTAAATGGCAAGGTTTTAGAACACCAGTAGACGACGGTTCAATTGAATTGAATGTATATGCTATGACAATTGTCGACCGCCATGTCCGTTTTTCCGTTCTCGGCACGTGTTTTTAGACAATAGCACAGATAATTTTTCGGGAGCCGTAATATACATGCAAAAATCCAGATACTGTTAACAAGTATCTGACAATGGCGAAAGTTTGTGTCCGATTATTGGCAATTATGGAGTTGAGGCGTAGGCTGCAACATGCTGTGGTGATGGTATTAGACGAGTCATTTAAGCATTCAATATTATTTACAACTAACTTGTTTAAGTTTACGTTTCTTATCATATGAGCTTAAAATTAAGATATAGTATGCATTTTAGTATATATTTATTTCAAGTGAAACTCTCATTTTAGCCTTTTATCGCATCACTAAATGGTAAACATTCAGATATTTCATTTTTTACCGTTTCATGAACAGCAAAATTTTAAAAGAGCATAAACATTCGACATTGGAAAACAACAGAGTAAATTGTCATAGTCCGGCTCCAATATGAGATATTTATCACTATTTATGATTTGGTAAGATAAGTTATTGGTATTTTGCATAAACATCCTAGCTATCTAATCGGACATGTAGCACTTTGATGTACGGCTCGTCCTTGAGATGTATTACGATGATCAGGAATTGTTACTGTTTTATGTCATTTCCGGCCAGCGTACCTCTAGACCAGCCTGCGCATTCGCGACGTCTGATAGGGAACTACGCTGTCCGCTATACAGGGTAGCTTGTTTGTGGGGCTGAAGTTACGCTGACCGCATTTGGTATAAGGCCCACTTTCGCATGATGCGGCACATTTAATGATGCTTATTTCACAAATCTTGACAACAAATTGGAATGAGCTGAATCTTGTCTACAGTCCATGAGGTTGTTCCTCAGAAAGTTGTAATTATGTTACAATGGTAAATGTTTTACCAAATAGTTATTCAACACTAGTTAAATCGAATATATATGTTCCTGTATTTCTTTTTTCTTTTTAGTTCTATTTATGATATACGTCCAATATTTATGTAAGCATGTGTGTTTTGTAATTAAATCTTGGCAAAGAGTGAGACTGCTCTTAGGCCGGTTGAAGATTGTTGATCACTCTACCTGTACTCATGTTTTATGTTTAATGGATGAGTGTTTGTATTGTCCTTGATTGTGCAGGCAATTAGCTACTTGCATTAAATAAACGACTAGCGGTTATTGATTTAAAGAAAGTCTTATTATTATGATTTTGAAATTTGATTATTGAGATATAATTATAAATGAGAGTGTCAAGGTCTGAACTTAGTCACATAAGGTTGGAAGTTGTGTGGCGGCCCGGTAACCTCAGTCGAAAGAGCGCTCGCCCTGTTAGCGAGATGTACCGGGTTCGAGTCCTGGACTTGCCGCACAATTTTCTCACCCTATGACAAGAGCACTTTCTGTGACGCTGTAAATGAGTATGCATCCTTATGCCAAAACAACGTTCTTTCCATTGTTTTAACAGTTAATGACAGAAGTTTGGAACTTACATATTTAATGTGTACGTGTTTTATTGATATTACAAGCACCATAATAATACTGTCAATAATCTGTCTATTGGAAGCACCTTTTTCACTTACAGGCATGAGTATTTTTACTTAGTACTAAAACCGCTTACGTCGCCTTAGCTTTCCCAGGAAAATGGTGAGTAGATTTTTGTCGCGTTCTGAGAAAACTGGGCATAATGCATGTGCGTAAAGTGTCGTCCCAGATTAGCCTGTGCAGTCCTCACAGGCTAATCAGGGACGACACTTTTCGCCTTAACTTGATTTTAGGTAAGAAGGGACTTCCGTGAAACTAAGGCCATGGTTTGGTATTAAATGCAAACAAGCACAAACTTGCTATTATGAAGCCAAAAACATATATAAATGTGAGCGATCGTTATCAAATAAGACTTTGTTACAAAATGCTAGTAAGAATTACAAGAGAACTATGAATTTTTTAATAACCAATATAAATTTAAAAATGCACAAACATTACGTACAATGCATTCGAAGAGCCCCAAAAAATATTGGAAATATAAACATAGAATTGGCGCTAAAAAATCTAAGAAATCACTGAGTTTGGATTCGCTCTATAATCATTTTAAAAACATAAATTATAATGATAGCACCGAAAAAAATGAGTTTATCTTAGATACAAGTGAACCGGTCCCGTACAACACGCTGGAATTAAACAGGCCTATCACCGAGACCGAAATTGAAGCGAATATTCAACGCATTAAAAATTCAAAAGCAGCTGGGCCTAGTGATAACATACTAAATGAATATATAAAAAATACTAAACACATGTTTCTTGCTATTTATGTAAAGTTGTTCAACATGATACTTGATACTGGTCATATGCCTAATAGCTGGCTTGAAGGCACAATTTATGCTATCTACAAAAATAAAGGTGACCGCAGCGACCCTAATAACTATAGGCCCATAACATTATTAAGTTGTTTTGGAAAACTCTTCACGTCAATTTTAAATGAGAGACTTAACCAATTTTTGGAATCGAATGAAATTTTAAACGAAAATCAGGCAGGTTTTAGAAAAAATCACTCTTGTTTGGACCACATATTTGTTCTTCAATCTTTAAGTGAAACCCTGCGCAAAAATAAAACGAAGTTGTACTGTGCCTTTATAGATTTCTCTCAGGCTTTCGACAAAGTCTGGAGAAATGGACAATGGTTAAAGCTGCTATCAAGCTCCTATTTATAACATGTACCAAAATATCAAATCATGCGTTTCCCTAGACCATTACTCGTCTCCGTTTTTCCCATGCGAAAACGGCGTTCGGCAAGGTGAAAATCTTTCACCGATCCTTTTTTCTATATTTTTAAATGACCTTGAGAGCCATATTATTATACGTGAAGGTAAAGGTGTTGAAATACCTGATCCATCTAGTGCTTATCTCTGGCTGAAGCTTCTTGTTTTGTTATACGCCGACGACACTATAATTCTTTCAGACGATGAAAAAGATTTTCAAAGAAGTTTAAATGCATTTGATGAATACTGCACGCAATGGAAACTCAATGCTGACACTAATAAAACAAAAATAATCATATTTGGGGCTAGAAACATCGCGACCTATAAATTTTACATTGGCAGAAATGAAATCGAAATTGTTTAGCAATACAAATACCTTGGTGTCATATTTTCGGCTAACGTTTCATTTCTCAGCGCACGCCAAACAAATATCGAACAAGCTAAAAAAGCAATGCATTTACTTTATATCCGTGCAAATAATTCAGATTTGCTATTAGATTTAACATTTAAACTTTTTGATCATACTATTGTACCAATACTGACATATGGCTGTGAAATATGGGTTTACGAAAATTTAGACATTATAGAACGAGTACATAGAGAATTCCTAAGAAAAATTACTATGTCACGTAAAAGTACTCCGTCATATATGTTATACGGTGAACTTGGTAGATATCCGCTATCTGTCACTATTTACAGCAAAATGATAGGCTTTTGGAGTAGAACTCTTTTTGGAAATGACAATAAATATTCTAACAAAATGTATATTAACCTTATCAACAACAACACGCGTAACTTTAAATGGATATCTAAAATTAAACAAATATTGGATACGACAGGCAAATCGATCGTGTGGCATGAACAAAACTCGCCCAGTATGAAATCACTATCATTACAAGTTAAACGTGTACTCATTGATCAATACATTCAGCAGTGGCATGCAGACTTGAACCAATCAAACAAAGGCAAATTTTATAATTCATTTAAAAACAATTTTGAATATTAGAATTACCTTAAGCTTCTTCCCAAATCTAAGTATGTACCTATATTAAAGCTCCGCATCGCTAATCATCATTTCCCAATCGAAACTGGCAGATGGAACGGCACACCCGAACTAAATAGACTCTGCACTTAATGTAATGAAGGCTATATCGGCAATGAAGAACATTACATTTTAAACTGCACCCACTTTACTACCGCTAGAATCGATATAAATATGTTCTCAAGACTTGTTCCTAGTGTTAATAAACTCAAATATATAATGACCACAGAAAATGTTGATTACCTACATAGATTTAGTAAATTCGCTAACACCCTTTTAAGAAATATCAAATAATTCGCCCTTTATCCTAGTTGCGTGTGTGTCCAAATATACATAAAATTGAAGTGTAAATTGTATTTTGAATTGTTTTGTGAATTGTATTGTGAATTGTATTGTAATACTTCCCATCATTTATACGAGTAAGAAAATACAACGCTATTTTGTTCCTTGCATCATCCCACTTACCATTTTTTTCTGTTTGTTTTTTGTTGTTGTAATTTTCTGTCTTTTTGTTTTTGTTTCTTGTACCTGTATTTTGACGGTACGCCGTTAACCGCGAAGCTCAAGTGCATTGAAATATTGTATAACTTCACATAAATTGTTCCTCTTACTGCATACTTGTATGCCTGAGATGTAAATAAAGTTGTGTTCTGTTCTGTTCTGTTCAAATACAAATACGAATGAACGTATTGGCAGTGTAAATCAAGATGAAAAGTATGCTACTTAGCGGTTATGAATTTATCATAAATACTTAGCTAAAACAATGTGATAAACGATGATTGGATGTGTGGTTGGGATAATAGGAACGCTGACCTTGAAATCGCGTGAATGGAATTACACACGTGAACATAACAGCATATTTTAAGGGATTTAAGGGATTTAAATTATTTTTCATTTACATAACAGGTGTCGTCATTGAATGAAAATGAACTTTGACAAACATACTGTTTGAGAACTGTTTTAAGTCTATAAATAATATGTATTTTAGCTTTTATCACGTGCCTAACATGAGCACGCTGTGCATTTGCCACACCGATGCGTTTATCGCAGTATTTTCACTTGGTGCATTGGCCGCACCGATGCGTTTATCGCAGTATTTTCACTTGGTGCATTGGCCGCACCGATGAGTTTATCGCAGTATTTTCATTTGGTGCATTGGCCGCACCGATGCGTTTATCGCAGTATTTTCACTTGGTGCATTGGCCGCACCGATGCGTTTATCGCAGTATTTTCACTTGGTGCATTGGCCGCACCGAAGCGTTTATCGCAGTATTTTCACTTGGTGCATTGGCCACACCGATGCGTTTATCGCAGTATTTTCACTTGGTGCATTGGCCGCATCGATGCGTTTATCGCAGTATTTTCACTTGGTGCATTGGCCGCACCGATGCGTTTATCGCAGTATTTTCACAAGATGCATTGGCCGCACCGATGCGTTTATTCATAGAAACGGGCAGACACCAGAATATTGACAGAGATCAACGCAAATGTATATAATGTAACCTAAATGACATCGATGATGAATTTCACTTTGTTCTTAAATGTCCTTAATATAATGATGTTAGGAATGCATTAATTCCGAACTATTATAGAATCCGACCAAATATGTTCAAGTTTATTAAACTACTTAATAGCTCAAACAAAACTGTATTAAGAAAGCTAGCCATGTATTGTTTAAAATGCCTTAAAATAAGAGAAAATGTCACATATATGTAGTGTTAAATAGAAATACATTTTTTACAAAAAATAAGGTCAGAAATATGTAATTATACCTATATTTGTAAACCTATATGCATAACATTGTGTGACCACTGTGTATTAAACCCATCCATGTACTATGCTCACGAAATATGTTCACGAAATATGTTTATTTCGTGTTTATTTTGATTATTTATTCTTTAAAACGATGTGTTTATTTGTGTGTACTTCAACGCATGCTGTTATTTATATGTATGTTAATGACGATGAGCTTCACATGCTTAAGTCAAAAATAAACTATTCTGTTATGTTCTGTTCTGTTTAAAGCAGTATTTTCACTTGGTGCATTGGCCGCACCGATGCGTTTATCGCAGTATTTTCACTTGGTGCATTGGCCGCACCGATGCGTTTATCGCAGTTTTATCACATTCAGTAATTTATCAGGAAACACACGTTTCAGTTTGATAATTGATTGTGTAGTTTCAAGCAATTACGACAAACACGTGGCGAAACAACACGTGAGCTAATTATAAGTCTTTTGATGTATATATTGAATTATAATTTCCGTAATAATTAATTTTACTCATGAACTTTTTTTAAAAGGCTATAAAGTAACAGTTGTTCATTTTACAGTATCGAATCAGACAAATATTCTGCTAAAGTAAATAATGATTATGATACCTCGTACGTCGTGGCATGTTATCAAACGTCACGAAGGCATGATATAAATATTCTAATACCAATCTAATAGTATGTTTTCATTGTTTGAGATCAGATATAATTACTTCTGTGCAGTTTGATGAATATGCGTAATAAAAATTATATTCTAGTCAGGAGCAACCCTTGCCTCTATAAGAGCCGCGTTCTGGGAAAACTGGGCATAATGCTTGTGCGTAAAGTGTCGTCCCTGATTAGCCTGTGCAGTTCGCACAGGCTAATCAGGGACGACACTTTCCGTTTTCATGACATTTTTCGTTTAAATGATGTCTCTTCTTAGCAAAAAACGCAATTTAGGCGGAAAGTGTCGTCCCTGATTAGCCTGTTTGGACTACACATGCTAATCTGGGACGACACTTTACGCACATGCGTTATGCCAAGTTTTCTTAGAACGCGGCTCATAAAGTCGGACAGAGTAGCTTCTGACTAGACTGCACGAATAATAATACTATAAACAATACTATCCTTTATCGCAAATGAAACTGTATAGTAATTACATATAATCTCAAACAACAATGCATTAGACCCTTTATTGCATGACGCGGCTTGTACATATAATTGCATAAGAAACAAATAGGAAGCTGAGGAAAATAAACCGATGTATGCCATACTTGCAAATGCATATCATTTCATGAAATATTTTGAATATGTAGGTCCACTCGACCACGTGCTAATTGTGAAATGAAAATTCCGTGTCATGCATTCTCACACGATTTTTCAAAACTCCATTTTAATGATTAAAGTATAAGCGCGTGTATTTCGCTTAATTCTGTTAAATAAGGCATATACGTATTGTGAATGGCACATATGGTTTATTGTAATCGGAGGAAGTCTATTGATTTAACCTATTTATGCCTAGCGTCTAGAAAAAATGGCCTTTGCAAACAGCGTAGACCCAGATGAGACGCCGCATGATGCGGCGTCTCATCAGGTTCTGCGCTGTTTGCTTAAAGAAATTTCTGTAAGAAATATTATAAATATAGAAATAAATATACTAGACATCCCTAATTTTGGAAATAAATTGATCCAATTTAGAAGGATGGGAGCATAAATGGGTTAAGTGAGTTACACAATATACCCTTACGCGTACTTCAGAAGTCGTACAAGCGGACATTTAGCGTTGAAATACTGCAGAAACAAGATGTTGTCAATCACTGTGTTTCGAAAGCGCACCTGCGCTGCCCGCAAGTCAGGATTTTCATGACAAATGTCCGCGGAATACAGTCACTTCTTCAATTTCAAATTTACGGATAACAAAGTTACTCGTGTGTTGGATTTATTGTCTGATCAAAAGAAGACCAGCGGGATAAACGTCATTGTCTGATATATGTATTTTCTTCAATGAATTAAGCGCTTAGTTATCTATTCTCAAATGCAACGTTTATGTTAAATACAGCTAGAAATCAAGAATACAAGTATTGGACGTATGAGTTATGGTATTTCTTGGCACAAGTTGGTTGGCTGGTCTCCTGGTGTATGCAAATAATTAGATTTTGGGAGTACAACGTTAACAATCTGAATAAGTATTTTGCCGATGCTAGTGAATTAAACTTTAACGGCTTGCATGATCTATAAATCAAAGGATTAGAATGGTCTACTACATGCATATTCATATAAGATAATTAAAAGCAAAGAGCAAACCGTCACATATATATCCGTCACAAATATATTTATTTACTTCGATTTTTTTTATGAATTATATTTCTAGACGTTTACAAATAATTGGCCATATAGCTTCTTTGCACAAAACAATTATAATAAGGTTAAAATTGTGAAAATATAAAATAGCTCGCGTAAATAAAATAACTTGGTAAGAGTTCACAATTCATTCAGGTTTTCGTCACCTGCCGTAAGTAAAGGACGTCATACAGATATAACGTGGAGTTGAACGTTTTTGGTACTATAAGATTTAAATGTTACTTTGACTGAATTTAAGAGTTATTTTTAGTTAGCGCTGTTGAATATATTGTTTGCAAATTGAAACATTTTGAGTCGTTTATATTTAAATATGAAGGATATATGAACTGAGTAGAACTCGTTTGCTTTCATAATATGCGACAATGTGAACAATTATAAAGGAATTTGTCGTCAAAACGTCAACATCCTTTAATGTGTAAGTAAGTACAAAGTAAAGAAAAGCGAGCGAATAAAGTCTTTATGTAGCCAATTTGACCGTTGTTAATATAACCGTATGAAACGTGGGATTGGATAGGATGTGTATGTTTTACTAAGATTATGCTATTTTTGTTAAAAAAATAACTAAACAAGCGAAGAAATAAAAACACCAGTTTTGGGTCATTTCATGTTGTTCTGAAAATGTAGGTTGCTGGTAAAGGAATTTATTCAAAAGTACCAATTTACTATGAAATACCGAAAAAAAAACAGAACATAATTTTATCTGTCTTAAACAATACGTGTTTATTGTGGCATGTAATATTTTTAGTATAAAACCAAAGATTTGA
>NC_068360.1:86463425-86530925 GCF_020536995.1 Dreissena polymorpha
ATTTTGTGCACTTATAAAGGGCATTATGGAGATTATGCAGTACCATATTTCTAACCTTAGTCGAAATCACTGTAAATAATAAAGAAATGCACACAATCTGACTACTGTAATTACTGAACAACTACTGAAGGTACTGAAATAAAACATGCAATTGAAATTTTCTTTCAAATCATTCGTTTACGTACTTACATATTTAAAGAACAACTTCATGTAATACTTTTTAGAATAAGTGACTCTAGGCAAGCCTTCAGCATTTTTTAAAATGAAAACATTACGTATTGCATTCTCTCCACCCCTGTTATTAAGCATTATCAAATACACAAGTTTAAGCCCTGACCCAGGTGTAGGCCTTTTCATTACACTTCATAAAATGAGTGGGCTGAATGTTGGACAGTTCTGGGCTTTAGCACTGTTGAAAGCAAAGCTGTGGGTCATTAGACCTTTTAACGACAAATTCACAAATTGGAGCAACTTTCTAAGTGCTGCAACATCTGCCATAGTCAGGGGGTGGATCGTACGCAAGTAACTGGCGTGGCGTAAGAGAGAAAAAATAGTAACTGGTGTTCAAAATGGCGGTTAACGGGTGATTTTTGAATTTTTTCGTCGGAGTTTTTGAAAGGTTTGTACATGTACCGTATTTATTCGACATTGTATTTACGCGCAGGATGATCTACTGATATTCATTTTACCTCGGTATAAATCCTGTAGATGCATTATTAATATTTAAACAAGTTATTGAAGACTTTATACGCAAAAGCCTCATTGTTTACGATTGACACGGTTCATTTTATGTGCAATTTTAAACCATATATAAGGGTTTCTCTGCAGTTTTCATGGAAAGGTGGACTCAAGAACCATCATAGTTTACCTTGTATCAGCACCAGGATGCCTCCAACAGGCAATCGCAATATATGCATCAAAATTCGAAAAATAAACCCCATTTCAATAACTGGTGAGCACAGTAACCCCACTTTCAGTAACTGGTGTTTATTCAAAAGTCAGAGTACACAGAAAAAAAGAAAACATAATAAAATACGCATGTTTATATTCGCTTTTTAAATAAGTTACTTTAATTTGTGAAGTCACAATAAATTGCAAGGTTGCATAGAAGAGACATGGAAGATTTTTTTTTCAATTCACATGCTGACGTATTGGTTTAATTTGTGCAGGAATTATTTCGAATGCTCACGAATGGCTTTTATTGTGCGTAAATAATAGTGAATATGTGCGCACGTATTCACCTGTAAGTAAACACGCACAAACGCTTACGTGCGCGCCTATACATGTTTATGCGCGCATGCTTTAAGTTCTGCGTTCGCTCGTTTTGCTTTTTCATTGATTTATTTATCACATGCGCACGTCTTGCTTTCTTTTTCGCTCGTATTGCTTTTAATTACGCACATATTGACTTCTAGTGCGCATGTATTCATTAGAAAATGCCTTCGTATTTATACACACGTCCGTGCCGCAAGTATTCTTTTTAGTTCAAATAATTAGACGTAATATACCGATTACGTCTCAACGGTTTACTATATTTTTCTATTGCAAATTGATTTCAACGTATTTTTCAGTTTTTCTTGTTATGTCATTGCTAATGCATAAAATTATCATTTAATAGACACAAATGAGAACGATTACCCTTTACATGTGTGAGAAATGTGCAAGAACACCACTTGTGTAAGTTTAGAAAAATGGGCTATTCTTTAATGCAGAATTACTTTGAACTAGATCAAATAACACAAGGGGCTACACATGAGTCATCCTGAATAAAACACGGCAAAAGTATCCAATCATTTAGAGAAACAGGTTAATTATAACCGGCCAATATTGTTAAACTATGCAACTTTCAACTGACACAGTGCAAAGCCTATGTGGCAACAAACAGTGGTAGTGTTTTCTGACCTTGGATAGCTTTACTTGTAAGTTTTAATTAACATTTTTCTTATGCCATTAGAAAAATATTGTCTATTTTTATGTTCAATAATTTTTGCATGATTATTTTGCGCTGTTATATGAATTTGCAGTCGTTACAGCTACCGACATGAAGTTTCCGACATGACTTCCTGTCGGAACTATACAAATGACGTAAAACGAAATGAGGTGTATGATCATATTTGTAGGAGAAGTATTCACTTTTACGTGCGCACGTGACCACATAAGTAATGCGTGCGCAAGTATTTGACAAAAAAAACCTATGTGCCCGCTATGCCGTCGTGAAATAGTTTAAACCTTCCAATAACACAAAGAATCCATATCGTTCACATTTTTATTAACTGTAATACTACACACAGTAAAGACACACTTATTGTTCATGAACAAATGAGTCGCGTTCTGAGAAAACTGGGCCTAATGCATGTGCGTAAAGTGTCGTCCCAGATTAGCCTGTGCAGTCCGGACAGGCTAGTCAGGGACGAAATTTTCCGCCTAAACTTGATTTTCGGTAAGGAGGGACTTCCTTGAAACTAAAAATACCATAAAAGCGGAAAGTGTCGTCCCTGATTAGCCTGTGCGGAATGCATAGGCTAATCTTGGAAAGACTGTCCGCACATGCATTATGCCCAGTTTTCTCAGAACGCAGGTCAAATATAGAGTCATTGAATGTGTATTCCACGCAGTCTAACAACGTCATTTTTAAATCGGTGAGACTTAAATCATATTTAATAGGAGATTTATTTTATGTGTTATTACAGATGGAATCGTCCAACGGAGATCAAATTCAATGTGAAGTGTGCGGTGTTGCATTATCATGTGCATACTCTTTAAAGGGGCCTTTTCACAGATTTTGGCATGTTTTGAAGTGTGTCATTAAATGCTTTATATTGATAAATGTAAACATTGGATCTAAAAAGCTCCAGTGAAAAATCAAGAATAAAATTAAAAACAAGTAAACCTCAGCAGGGCTCGAACCAGTGACCCCTGGAGTTCTGAAGTAAAAACTAATTAGACCACTCGGCCATCCTGCCAAGTATGTTTAACGAACGTATTTCATACTTTATATCAGCAATCTTCTTAGTTTCAAAAAATTAAACGACAACAACAGAACTCTTCAAATTATTCAATCGTTTCGCGTTGCAACGCTTTATAATTTTCAGGTATTTAAATCTTCAAAAGATGAATATAATGGCTATATTAGAGCATGGCAAATGTTAGTATTACTGTTTCCTCACAAATGTCATAACTAAAACGAAAAATTGCGAATCTAAAACAACTTTTTTCAATTTTGTCAATTTACCAAAACGTGAAAAGATCACTTTAAAGCGGCACATGCAGCTTCATAGTGATTTCACATTCGAGTGCGATTTTCCAGAGTGCGGAAAAACATTCAAGTGTAAAAATTCTCTGCAGCGTCACACCCGTTCCCACACCGATGGTCCAAAAGTTCGTAGTCAGTGTGGGAAGGAGTTCACAACGACGTATTGGCTTAACAAGCATGAAACTGAGATTCACCGAGGCAAGGCATCGAAGTATTCATGAACAGTGTGTGCGAAGCCATGTCAGTCGGGATACGCACTTCAACAACATTTGAGTTTACATTCGGATGAAAAAAATACAACTGTGAAATATGTTCGAAGTCATACAAAACCCCATCAATTCTTCGAATACACAAATTCAGCCCTCCGGACGATGGAGAAAGAAAGCATGCCTGTGCAACATGCACCAAACATATAAGACAAGGAGGCTGTTGAAACAGCACATGAATAAGCACGATGCTCCCAAATTATCTTGCCACGTCTGTGGAAAAATGTTCAAATGGAAGCATTGCATGAAAAATGATATCAAGCAATGTGGTGTGGACATTAATCAAGGGTAATTCTAACACCCTTTCTTGAAAAACTACAACTTTTGCCACTGTTTCACTGTTTATTATTTCATTGTTTTAATTGTTTGTTTAAAAGTTGATTCATTGTTAATATATTAAAAAATATTTTGTGTTGGAATTCATGCAAAGGTTTTATATAGTATGGATTTTGTTGTTAGTTAAGTTTCATACATTAATAACGTAATATACTTTTCTAGTCGTTTAAAGTTGGCATGGAGTCTGAGTGAGCTCACATTTTATTGTGATAAATACCCCCCTCCCCCCGTCTGAACCGCTGTGATTATCATTACATATAGTAATGTGATTTTATGTTTCATTATTATTACATTCGTAAATAGTAACACAGTTTGTGTTAATACCGTGAGTCGTGTTCTGAGAAAACTGGGCATAATGCATGTGCTTGAAGTGTCCCAGATTAGCCTGTGCAGTCCGCACAGCTTATCAGGGACGACACTTTCCGCCACAATTGGATTTTTCCTAAGAAGAGACTTCATTTAAACGAAAAATGTCACACAAGCGGAAAATGTCGTCCCTGATTAGCTTGTGCGAATTGCACAGGCTAATCTGTGACGACACTTTACGCACAAGCATTATGCCCAGTTTTCTCAGAACGCGGCTCCCGTGTTTCTAGTCAATTTACATTTATTTGAATTTATTTTGAATTATTATTGAAATGTTGATAAACGTAACAATAAATATAGTACATTTTATTATGTCTTATTTGTATGGAACAGCTCATGTGTATTAAATTATACAGATTCATGCATTCATGTAAAACACAAACGTGAACAGTTTTACCAGCAATGCAATTTATAAAGAAACAAGAGCTGTCTCCATCGGAAGACATATGCCCCCAAAAAACGCTTTTTCGAAACTTAACGCAGATTTCGAAAACTAAACGCGGACCCTAAGTTCAAGTTCAAGGTCAAAGGGGTCAAAATGTGTGTGCGTATGGAAAGGCCTTGTCCATATACACATGCATACCATATATGAAGGTTACATCTGAAGCGACATAGAAGTTATGAGCACTTTTCGAAACCTAAACGCAAAAGTGCGACGGACAGACAGACGGACGGACAGACGGACGGACAGTGCGACTGCTATATGCCACCCTACCGGGGGCATAAAAAAATTCAGTTTTGATATAGGACAATAACAATCCAACATGCACAACTTCATAACATAAGGAAAAAAACTCAATTTTTCGATGATTCAAAGGCCGTAACTCAGGAGTGTCCTAGTCAATTTGGCTGATTATCGAACTTGACCTAGATCTTATGACCTTACATATTTTCATGAAGTGTGGCGGAGATCCTATGACAATTGTTCGAGTTATTGAGCGGAAACGAGAAAAACACAATTTTTCGATGATTCAAGGGCCGTAACTCAGGAGTGTCTGAGTCAATTTGGCCGATTATCGATCTTGACCTAGATTTTATTGCCTTACACGTTTTTATGAAGTGTGGCAAAGATCTTATGACATTTGCTAGAGTTATTGAGCGGAAACCAGATAAAACCCAATTTTACGATGATTCAAGGGCTGTAACTCAGCAGTGTCTGGGTGAATTCGGCCGATTATCGAACTTGGCCTAGTTGTTATTGCCTTACACATTTTCATGAAGTTTGGTGAAGATCTGACAATTGCTCGAATAATTCAGCGGAAACAAGAAACAACCCAATTTTACGATGATTCAAGGGCCGTAACTCAAGAGTGTCTGGGCCATTCGGCCGATTATCGAACTTGACCTAGATGTTATTGCCTTACACATTTTCATGAAGTTTGGTGAAGATCTGATGACAATTGCTTGTCTTATTGAGCGGAAACTAATCCGGACGGACTAACGGACTGACTAACTGACTAACTAACTAACGGAAGGTGCGATTTTAATATGCCCCCAAAACCAATGTTCTGAGGGCATAAAAAACGTTCATATTTATAGTTTGCTGTACTTGTCTCGCGGATTTAAGCCACAAAACGGGTAATACAACTTTTACCGTGTGACACCAATATTAGTTACTTTTAATCTCATACTTATCAAAATTCCGAGAACACTTTAAATAAGAAAACACGGCCTCGTTGAATCTTGTTATTTGTCTCCTATGCACATTATCTGGCAAAGCTTTTCCATGATTTCCGGGAGACAGATATTGTCCCAACATCGGTTTAAAGGGACTATGATAAGTGTATTCATAGATATAACAATGAAAGAAATAAAATACTAGTATAGAAAAACTCCTTTTTACTTAGACAAGTCTTAACCAAAAAAGCACAACACAAAATGGTAAATGTTAAATTTAAACAACACAATCACTGAAAATGCTTTTATAAATACATACAAAACAGATATCAACATCATGGTTAATGAACCAAGGACAATTGTGAAGTTACCTATAAACACATATATCAAGTGTGGGTTATTCTCCATTTACTATTTGCGGAGATAAGTTGTTTGGAGAAAAATGAAGGGTCATATTCCATAATGATATTAAGTCATTATTGCTTGTTCAAATCTTCAGGGTTGAACATTTACTTTCTAACTAAGCAAATAACCAGTACGTTTGCATTTTATCACCTAAAATTGTAATGAGGCTGAAATTGTAATGTATAGCAATTACATGTTCTTACTCGTTTCAGCGTGATACGCATTTTTCCAAGTTAAGGTTAAGAATAAAATATAAATCTGTATGCTACTGGTTTATAACCGGCATTGTTCCTGAAGTTTAATCATACCCAATCTGAACCGCACAAAACGATATTGAAAAAGGTTGCCTATGTATGCAATACGTATAGTTGTTCTGTTATACTAACACTTATTTAGCAGTCTTGTGTTAACCCTGGGCAGGTAAGCAACTTACAAAAATATTTTTTAACATAAATATTATTATATTACATTCGACAGTACCTTAACAAACACATATCTTACTATTTTACAAGACAATTATTTATTTAAGTACGTTTATATAAAATGTTGACATTTAAGAAAAGGGTATTTCAAAATAATATCATGTTCAAATACTGCTAACATGAAATGATATCCGTTGCATTACTTATTCTTTGCTTATACAAAATCATTTATTTATGATTAAAACAACATTGTTTATATGAATCCCTTTTTAATGTCAAAGTCACTTTAAATCAGCTATAAGGAAAAGAGTATTATTTGTTTTATTTAGAGTTCGTTTAAATCATTAGATGAAATGCCAAGTCTTAAAGAAGGTAGTATTTTTGATTCATTTACTTTGAAGTGTTCCCGAATCGACCGAACGCCTTTCGGAATTCCACCGAGGTTGCTTATCGTTCCCTTCTTTCCTTTGTGCGGAGCCCTTATGTCAAACTCATGGTTTCTGAAACATAAGTGTTTGTAGCATTGAGAGAGAAATCCAAAAACTGCAATTAATTTAAATAATGCGTTATGATGTTCCCGAAGGAAGATATATAGTCTTTGCACCGTCTGTCGGTCTGTACGTCTGTCCATAATTGTGTTTCCGGTCCATATCTTTGTTATTAATCTATGGATTTTAAATCAACTTGGCACACATGTATAGCACAGAGGAATTGTCACGCGCAATTCCCAGGCCCCTATCACAAAGGTCAATGTCACAATTAGCCTGTCTATGTCATAATTAATAATTTTGCATTGATAGGCGCGTCCTGTCTATATCATTATTGTATGGATTAAAAAAAAAACTAACTCAAATGCAAAAGAACAGTATAGCGAAATGTCGCGCGGAAGATCCAGGTACCTACGTCATAGGTCAAAATCACACTTAGACTGTCAAGGTCATATATCATGATTGTGCATTTATAGGTGTATCCGGTCCATATATTTGCTATTAATGTATTGATTTAAATAACCTTGTCAGAAATGTCGCTCACAAGTTCCCAGTCCCTGTCTCAAAGATCAGGGCACGCTTAGACTTTTAAGGAGTGTGCATCAATAGGTGTCTCCGGTCCGCATGCTTGTCATTCATCAATGGAATTGAAATAGCTTGGAACAAATTTGAAGCACAGAAAGAAAAATGTCGTGCGTACGACACATGTCCATTTCTATAATATCATCGGGGCCATGTGTCATCCTCTCGAGACAGTTCTTGTTTTGTTCGTCTTTATAATTTAAATTTGATATACGTGTTATTCAATATAACAATAGAAGCATTTAGAGATAAATAAACAAAAAGTGCGTATTATACCGAACAACAATTCGTGATATCATCGACAAGTCCAATGCAGTGTGGCTACTGTCAGTTTCAGTCGGACGCATCTCCTCCGTGACGTCATCAGGCGTCTCGTAGCGGCGTGCTTTGGCTGTCTTCATCCGAAACGAACTGGAATTAAAATAATGTTTAATGAAATATTTGCAAAACACTTTTATTTTATTGTTTTTTCTCATTTCCTGGAAAGTTTAAAGCCACTCGGTTTAATAGTTGATAAGTTATTGATCGGAAACGAACTGGTTTACCGACATACAGACCGACAGACAGACCGAGCAACCGACATCCAGCAAAACAATATACGCCCTCTTCTTCGAAGAGCACAATTAAATAATATTATAAAAAGATTTTTGAAAAACAAATACCGAAACAGTGACGATATACGTTTATTCTACCATGTCCAGATTTATCAATTATTCATTCATGTCTAATTATATAGTCATATAATAGATAAACAATTAGGTTAAATTAAAAAATATTTGTATGTGTAGCTATTTGTACAAGTAGATGAGAAAGTGGAATCACCCGTAAATGCTCTTAATAAGAACAAACGATATATTCATGTACAATAGATTTGTCTTTATAAAAAACAAATAGATGCATTTGCATTTCCCTGGACCATTTGACCTTTTTCATAATTTACTGAAATTAAAAGAATTATAAGTAGTCATCAATATACCGATGGTATCTTTGAACGCAGAAAGCTAAGTTGTGAGGAATGGGATTGTTACTGCACAAAGGCCCGTATTCACAAACGTTGAAAGGCTAAAATATAGACTCAGACTGAGATTTTCAATCAATTATCTAGCGATATTGAATCATGCTTTAATAATGAATGAAAAGTGGTCTTTGTGTAAACCTCTTTATATTAAATGTGATTTTTGTATGATACAAATTGTAGATAAAATGATATTCCGATTCTTTTTTTAAGTTTGAGTCTATAAATCAGACTTAAACGTTGGTGATTTCATGCCTTGTTTTTATGTACACATACCTAGTGTGCTTTTTGAATAAACAAGTTACTAAAAGTGGGGTTATTGTGCTCACCTGTTATTGAAATGGGGTTTAATTTTCGAATTTTGATGCATACATTGCGATTGCCTGTTGGAAGCATCCTGGCGCTCATAAAAGTTAAACTATAATGGTTTTTGAGTCCACATTTCCATAAAAACTGGTGAGAAACCCTTATATATGGCATACAAATACACATACAATGAACCGTGTCAATCGTAAACAATGAGAATCTTGTTCATAAAGTCTTAAATTACTTTTTTAATATTGATAATTCATCAATAGGATTTATACCGAGGTTAAATGGATATTAGTAGATCATTCTGCGCGTAATTATAATGTCGAATAAGTATCGTAAATGTACAACCCTTCCAAAAACTCCGACGCAAACATTCACAATTCACCCGTTAACCGCCATTTTGAACACCAGTTACTATTTTTCTCACTTACGCCACGCCAGTTACTTGCGTACGATCCACCCCCTGGCTTTTGATTTTTGAATATTGATAGAGAATCGATAAAAGCGCAGTTATACAAAATATAAATTGCACTTACATTTACCATGATTGAAACAAAAATTGTTAAATCAAAACGACGACAATTATGAACAACTAAGCACACATTTCGAAACTTTTCAAGCCAATGTATAATTCTTTCGACAGCCACTCATATTGACACTGGCTGCACAACTTATCCATTGAATGTCATTGTCCCGACACTGGCTGCAGAACTTATCCAATGACTGTCATTGTCCCATAAGTCATTGAAAAGCCTGTAACTTGTAAAGCCTCTTGACTTATTGGAACAGTTGGCGTGACGTATGTTGCGAACTGACCACCAGACTGGACTTCCACCGATTCATATGAGTAACCTGCGGGAGTTTCCTTCCTTCAACTGGAAACATAGTTGACATTGCAATCTAGTAAAATATTGACATGCAATATCACAATTTAGAATGCATCTTTACTTAACATAATAAATTGGAATTTTATTAGGTTAATAATCATACTGCTGATCTACCAGCCATAAAATGTGTGAACTGCTGATCTACCAGACATGAAATTTGTTTATTTAAGAGGATTATTGTTATTTTTGACATATTATTTTGACTTTTATTCTAGGATTGGGAAAATGTTCAGCGTATTGGGCGAAAATACTTGTATTTTGAATTGGGAATGGGTCAGACACTCTGGCCCGCAGAATAAAAAGGCCTGCCAAACGTTGCCTAACTTACACTTGTGAGATTGGCGGTCAACATAGACTATTGGTTTTACAACACATTTTATATTGTTTGATGTTTTCTATGTAATGATGCAACAATTTATTGTTACCGCTGATAATACCGACGAGGCATACTGTGATTACTAGTACATGAAAGCCTTCGACAAAGTTTCACACCGGCGTCTCGTGCACAAACTGAAAATATATCGCTTTGGTAATAAGTCAATAAACTGGAATGAAAACTTTCTCTCAAACAAAAGACAAAAAGATATAGTTGATGGAAGTGAATCTAAGTGGCATTTAGTCACTAGCGGAATACCCCAGGGCTCCGTGCTCGGACCAATGCTCTTCGTCATTTTCATTAACGACATCACTGAAAACATAGAAAATGATTGCCAGCTGTATTTATATGCAGATGACACAAACGTATTCAGGGATATTGCCTCGGAACAAGACAAAGAAATGCTACAACAAGACATATTTAGCACGAGTAAGTGGTCTGACAAGTGGCTGCTCTGATTCCATCCAGACAAATGTAAAACAATGGCTATAAGCAATAAGAAATTGGCTGAAAGAACATACAAACTAAGACCAGAATTGAAACCAATGGAAACAAGCCATGCAGAGAAAGATATCGGGGTTACCATAGATGATAAGCTGACTTTTGAACAACATTTGACAGAAGAAGTGAATAAGGCAAATTCAGTATTAGGTGCAATTCGAAGATCCTTTGAATACCTTGACATTCCGACATTCAAAAAGTTAAATACTGCAATGATCAGACCTTACGTTGAATATGCTCATCCCATCTGGTGTCCCTACAAGAAAAAAGACAATATAACCGTTGAAAACATGCAGATAAGAGCTACTAGAATGATTACGGGACCTAACAACCTATCATATGAAGAACGATTAAAGAAACTGAATATACCAACACTGAGTTACAGGAGAGTGAGAGGGGATATGATAGAAGTTTATAAACTACTGAATGGAAAAATATTATTATGATGAAAAGGTATTGTTAAAACTCAATCAAGAAAGTGTAACTAGGGGAAACAATAAGAAATTATACAAGACAAGACCTCGTTTGGACATCAGAAAGTACTCATTCAGCCATCGAGTCGTTGACATCTGGATCTCGTTACCAAACAGCGTCATCACAGCTAGATCAATAAAGTCATTTGAGGCAAGACTTGATAAGTACTAGAAAAAACAAGAAACTTTGAAGCCAAAATCTCAACCGGAAGAGATAAAGAAAATGAAGAACTTAAGTCAGAGGCTGAGGGCCTTCTTCAATAATTCATCTAAGGTATTTAAGGTAATAATCCAAATACTAAATTCTTACGTCATTTGATTTAAGATAGCATCGCAAGCTGCAATCCTAGCTGATTCAGTCGCAACTTACTCCATCACCTCACCAGCTGGCTGTTCCATTATTTTTAAGTTGGTGTCCGATATTGTTTTTAGGTTTAATGTGGACAGGCTCACAGCATATTGTTAGCACGGGATGGTCCACCCAGGCTGTCCATGATTGCTAAATGCAGAAACAAATAAAACTATAGCAAAGCTAAAAGTAATTACAATATCTAAAAAAATACACATTTACTTCTGGTTACTGTATCTTGATGTTTACAGTAAATAGAACATAGACAAAGACCATAATATTATGATAATAACGCCCGTTACGCGTAATTTACATCTTTTAACTATATGTCTTTATAAATGATTACCGTATGTGTATTTTATATAAACGCTCTGATCATATATCTGTGACCTTACTGTTTCAAGTTTGTGTTGATAACAAAGCAGGTATTCCACTTTTCCAGGTCAATTTTCCCATTGTCTTTGACTGTTTGGGTTTTACCATACGCTGCAGTGTTTACCAGCTGGCAGTTAATGTTCGTAGACCCTATTTGTAAAGAGTTAGAACGGTAGATGACAAGAGTTATGTGTGTACCACAAATCTTGCGAGTTACCGAAAACTGTTCCACTACAAAATGGCCGAGGATGTGACCGTGCTTTTTGGGTAACTTGAAGAATGCATAAAAAGCCTTCGTGACCACGAAATACAAACAAATACGAGGTATGCTGTTGGCTACAGCAGCAAAGGCTTTGGCAAAAGAAGTACCGGTAGGTCACCAGTAGTCAAAATACATTATTAATATGAAAAATGACTAGGGTTTGTTTAACCATGTGCGTTAAGTGCCTTTAAATCGGTGTGTAGATATACCGAAATCCTATTAATATTAATAATTTATCAAAAAACTGCGGATATTAAGATAGAATATTGCACAATTCACTGATAAAGCAGCAGTATAATTAATTCCCCCACCTAACCTTCCAAAGGACCCTACCCCTCACCCCAGCTTACCCCTTGGTTTCCAGATTGTTAAATGTACACTTATTGTGTTTGGTTTGACTTTTCAACAACAAATAATGACAAAAATATGCGTATAGGTATTATAAACAGGCATGGCAACTGGAGTGTTTTCGATGAAAACGGTCTTGTCCAGTGTTCCTCAATCTTTCGTCAATAGGCACATAGTGCGTTTTATACTTTGTGTTTATATAATACATTAACACAGGTTCTTTTTTCAAACTGTGTATTTTTGTCAATATTCCTTGTTGAAAAGTCAAACCATTCCCAATATGTGAACATTTAACAATCTGGGACCCCTGGGATAAATGGGGGTGGCAGGTTGGGTCCGGGGAAAGTCAATATACTTCATTTATTTGCATGCAAAATGACAAGAGTAAGAAAAAACACATGCTTTATTTGTATTTTAGGTCACCAGCCTTCAATATGCTTTATATATTCATATTAAAAATGACAAGAGTTAGAAGAAACATATATATCGTTTACTTTTTTTGTTATCGCCACTTATTTATTTTCTCAAAACAATACCACTCTTAACTAAGGGTGTAACATTTAAACGTTTGAACGGCCACGTTTTGTGTTTTGCTCAAAAACCTTTACAAAAACAGTTAACCTTTAAAAGCCAGTCTATATCAATAAAATTCGTTTTAGTTCGTTATGTTGTGACGTTTCAAAGCTTTTTAACAGCTGCCAGGGCCCTCGTTTGGCATTTTTTACTGCCGAATATCGGCGGCTTCCCCCATGAAAAAAGTATACTTTTACCCCCTATTTCAGCTATAATCCCCCCTCCATTTTTTTAGCTCATCTATTTTTTGAAAAAAATTATGAGCTATTGTCATCACCTTGGCGTCGGCGTTGGCGTCCGGTTAAGTTTTGTGTTTAGGTCCACTTTTCTCAGAAAGAATCAATGCTATTGCATTCAAACTTGGTACACTTACTTACTATCATGAGAGGACTGGGCAGGCAAAGTTAGATAACTCTGGCGTGCAATTTGACAGAATGATGTGCCCTTTTTATACTTAGAAAATTGAAAATTTTGGTTAAGTTTTGCGTTTAGGTCCACTTTTCTCAGAAAGTATCAATGCTGTTGCATTCAAACTTGGTACACTTACTTACTATCATGAGGGGACTGGGCAGGCAAAGTTAGATAACTCTGGCGTGCATTTTTACAGAATTATGTGCCCTTTTTATACTTAGAAAATTGAATATTTTGGTTAAGTTTTGTGTTTAGGTCCACTTTATTCCTACAGTATCAAAGCTATTGCTTTCATACTTGCAACACTTATTAACTATCATAAGGGGACTGTGCAGGCAAAGTTATGTAACTCTGACTGGCATTTGGACGGAATTATGGGCCCTTTATACTTAGAAAATTTAAAATTTGGTTAAGTTTTGTGTTTTGGTCCACTTTACCCCTAAAGTATCATAGATATTGCTTTCATACTTGGAACACTCGCAAACTATCATAAGGGTACAGTAAAAGGACAAGTTGCATAACTCTGGTTGTCATTTTTACGGAATTATGGCCCTTTTTTGACTTAGTAACTTTGAATATATGGTTAAATTTTGTGTTTCAATCCACTTTACTTCTTAACTATCAAGGCTATTGCTTTCAAACTTCAAATACTTTCATGCTATCATGAGGTTACTGTACCTGGCAAGTTGAATTTTACCTTGACCTTTGAATGACCTTGACTCTCAAGGTCAAATTATTAAATTTTGCTAAAATTGCCATAACTTCTTTATTTATGATTAGATTTGATTGATACTTTGACAAAACTACTCTTACCTGACATACCACAATAGACTCCACCCAAACCTTCCCCCGTGCCCTCCCCCCCCCGAATCCCCCCCCTATTTTTTTTTTTTTAAGATCATCTCACAAATGACCACCACACCCTCACACTATACCCCCCCCCACCCCCCACCCCAATTTTTTTTATATTTTTTTTGAAACGGTTAAAAAACACAAATATTTATTTTTATAATTTTTATGTTTGAAATATCGTCCAACCATCGCACCCAAGAATCCCAACCCACCCCTCCCCCCATCGAATCCCCCCCCCTAATTTTTATGTCCCCCACTATTGTAGTGGGGGACATATTGTTTTTTGCCCTGTCTGTCAGTCTGTTGGTCTGTACGTTGGTCTGTTGGTCTGTTTGCGCCAACTTTAACATTTTGCAATAACTTTTGCTATATTGAAGATAGCAACTTCATATTTGGCATGCATGTGTATCTCATGAAGCTGCACATTTTGAGTGGTAAAAGGTCAAGGTCAAGGTCATCCTTCAAGGTCAGAGGTCAAATATATGTGGCCAAAATCGCTCATTTTATGAATACTTTTGCAATATTGAAGATAGCAACTTGATATTTGGCATGCATGTGTATCTCATGGAGCTGCACATTTTGAGTGGTGAAAGGTCAAGGTCAAGGTCATCATTCAAGGTCAGAGGTCAAATATGTGTGGCCCAAATCGCTTATTTTATAAATACTTTTGCAATATTGAAGATAGCAACTTCATATTTGGCATGCATGTGCATCTCATGGACCTGCACATTTTGAGTGGTGAAAGGTCAAGGTCAAGGTCATCCTACAAGGTCAGGGGTCAAATATATGTGGCCCAAATCGCTTATTTTATGAATACTTTTGCAATATTGAAGATAGCAACTTGATATTTGGCATGCATGTGTATCTCATGGAGCTGCACATTTTGAGTGGTGAAAGGTCAAGGTCATCCTTCACAAGGTCAAGGTCATCCTTCAAGGTCAAACATCATATAGGGGGACATTGTGTTTCACAAACACATCTTGTTTTTATTTTTTTTAAGATCATCTCACAAATGACCACCACACCCTCACACTATACCCCCCCCCACCCCCCCACCCCCAAATTTCTTCTTTTTTTTTAAACGGTTAAAAATCACAAATATTTATTTTTATTATTTTATGTTTGAAATATCGTCCAAACCATCGCACCCAAGAATCCCACCCCCCCCCCCTCCCCCCACCCAAATTTCTTTTTTTTTTAAACGGTTAAAAATCACAATATTTATTTTTATTATTTTATGTTTGAAATACCATCCAACCATCGCACCCAAGAATCCCCCCACCACCCCCCCCCCCGATTTATTTTTTTTTGCAGTTTTGGAAAATAATGTAATAAATGTCCACACCCCCACACTATACACCCCTCTTCACTCCACCCCTCCCTCCTTTGTGATTGAAAATGAGAGTCCCTTCACCTTTAAAAAGAAAATAGATGAGCGGTCTGCACCCGCAAGGCGGTGCTCTTGTTTTTAAATGTTATACCTATTTTGCCTGCTGGTATGGTGCTACTAACTTTGATTAGTTGTTTATTTATATAAATCATATTAAAATATCGCAATTTTAAGTGCTCAATGGTTGGTGAAAAGATCTTCTAAAATTCCCATTTTCGCCCAAAACGACGCAAATTCCCCCTCTAAGGGCCCCGGTCCCAATCCCGCAAAGTGTAGAGAGGGCCCTCGTTGCTGAAAAAGACTCGTATTAAAAACTATTTGTATCCTGTGCGCCAGATGGCCCTTATTCACAATACCGTAAGCATAACAATACACCATCAGGGTTTTTTTTTAGAAAAAGGGGAAGACGCTGGACGCTGGGTAAGAGGGGAAAATTGAGCGGGAAAGAGACATATTTGGGGAAAAAATTAAAACTATTCATTTCAATGTCTATAACTCACCTACAGACTTCAGGGTTTTTTTAGAAAAAGAGGAGTGTCTCTGACCTTTTTGTTCTTAAACACATGAACAAGTATGATATTAAAGTCAAAGTCCTAAATAAAGTTGATGGGGTATATCTAATAATGGGAAATGTTTTCAACTGGGGCCGGGGAACGATGTCAATATTGTGATTTCAATTTCACGATGAATGGGTTGACGATCTAGATCTGCTACAGTATTGGAAGGGAAAGGTGCGGCAGCTGCCGATTGTCTACTTTCACTTTCACAATAATCCGACAGTATTAATCGATGTTGATTACATGTACCTCCGAATCCTGCTGGGTTTCAACGGATTTTGATGATTCATTCTTAAAAAATGTGTCAACGCAATTAATATTTTCCGAGTCAGAACGTTTTATTTTGTTCGTTTATGAACGCCAATTGTGAGACTTTTTTCTGTTTTAACGTTTATATATTGGCTTTCACATAACCCGGATGAAAATTCGACTGGTTTCCGGTAATTAATTGACGAAACATCCTTCTCGCGCAAGACCGGAATCCAGTAAAATAGTCACATGATTAATACGATTAGTTGCCCGGTTTCCATGACGTAATTTAAGAGATATATATAGAATCACTGGGATTCCCAGATTTGAGTTTTTTTTTTTTTTTTTTAAATAAATCTCAAATACACACACACCCAGATTTGAGTGTTCGTCGCGAGAGAGAGAGAGAGAGAGAGAGAGAGAGAGAGAGAGAGAGAGAGAGAGAGAGAGAGAGAGAGAGAGAGATAGAGAGAGAGAGAGAGAGATAGAGAGAGAGAGAGAGAGAGAGAGAGAGAGAGAGAGAGAGCTACTATTCTCTCTCTCTTCGCGAGAGAGAGAGAGAGAGAGAGAGATCGTTGTACATGATACAAATTGGATAAGTGTCGACTTCCCAAAAGAAAAAAAACACTTTATTGAGGGTAAAATATTATATTATGGTGAAAAATTATATTTTTGGAGGGGAAATGGTATTTTTAGAGGAAAAATTCTGGTAGGGGAAGACGCCGAATATCGGCGTCACTTTCGTAGTAAAAGAAACCCCTGACCATGTACGGACTAGACCTCTTGAATATTAAACGCGCATCATCATGAAATTCCCGGCTTTTGTTGCATGAGAATGCCCCGAATCCTCTTGAACATTCAACGCGTGTCGGCCCGAGGAAATATTCACGACGTTTATTCATCGCCATTCATTTCTCGAGATATGGCGAACAATCTCCGTTAAGGAACATTTTACTAAAATTTAAGTACGCATCTTTTGATATTCATCGTGTTATAAGTAGAACGTTAAAAAATTTAAAGAGTAAAACTGGTTTACTCTTATTTAAGGAATGTTGGTAAATAATTCACATTCGTGTCAAAATATTGGCATGTAAGTAGACAAATTGTAACCCATTGGTTAGACAACGATGAGAACAGTTGGTTTTAGTATGACATCATGTGCGAATGGGTTATGCACTAAATATAATATCCGGAAATAAGTACTACATGTACTTTCAGTTTGAAGAAGTGATGGCACTGATGCGTGATGATTTTAAAACGGACAAAGGGATACCGTTTAAACGGTAACGTTTCGTTTATTTCATTTCGTTTAAACGTTTAGAAAAATCTGTAAACGTGACACCCTTACTCTTAACTAGAACATCAGTTATAGACATAAACAAACCTTTTCATTAAGTAGGTACATGTAATAGCTTGTTATGTAGCAAACATACTTTAATAGTAGAAACATAATCAATTTATTTATATGTTCTTGTTTGTTATTGAATCAGGCTCAAATATTGTCAACAACAAAAGGGTCCAGTGGCTGAATGGGAAACCATTCCCCATGGCCTAAGGCCTAAAGCATGAATATTTTATATAAAACATTGTACAGAAGACATTTACAATGTTTCTTTTAATAATACTGAAGTTGTTAAAATGATGAACCACACTCGGCATTGAAAACAACACTTCTGTGTGTGTTCAGATTGAATTTCAGTGAATGTGGAAGTGATCAATAAGCAGATTTGCACTTCATTACAACCAGCCTAAGGTAATTGTGGCCGCTGTTATGTAAATGCAAGTCTGTTGTAATCATCATAATGTAAACATACATGTATTGTGTGTTAAAATGCAAGGAGGATAAAAACAGGAGGATGCAAGGAGGATAATCACAGGAGGAGGATGATCACAGGAGGAGGATGCAAGGAGGATGATCACAGGAGGATGCAAGGAGGATAATCTCAGGAAGAGGATGCAAGGAGGATAATCTCAGGAAGAGGATGCAAGGAGGATAATCACAGAAGGAGGATGCAAGGAGGATAATCACAGAAGGAGGATGCAAGGAGGATAATCTCAGGAGGACGATGCAAGGAGGATAATCACAGAAGGAGGATGCAAGGAGGATAATCACAGAAGGAGGATGCAAGGAGGATAATCTCAGGAGGAGGATGCAAGGAGGATAATCACAGAAGGAGGATGCAAGGAGGATAATCACAGGAGGAGGATGCAAGGAGGATAATCTCAGGAGGAGGATGCAAGGAGGATAATCTCAGGAGGAGGATGCAAGGAGGATAATCACATGAGGAGGATGCAAGGAGGATAATCACAGGAGGACGATGCAAGGAGGATAATCACAGAAGGAGGATGCAAGGAGGATAATCTCAGGAGGAGGATGCAAGGAGGATAATCACAGGAAGAGGATGCAAGGAGGGTAATCTCAGGAGGGGGATGCAAGGAGGATAATCACAGGAGGAGGATGCAAGGAGGATAATCTCAGGAGGAGGATGCAAGGAGGATAATCACAGGAGGAGGATGCAAGGAGGATAATCACAGGAGGAGGATGCAAGGAGGATAATCTCAGGAGGAGGATGCAAGGAGGATAATCTCAGGAGGAGGATGCAAGGAGGATAATCTCAGGAGGAGGATGCAAGGAGGATAATCACAGGAGGACGATGCAAGGAGGATAATCTCAGGAGGAGGATGCAAGGAGGATAATCTCAGGAGGAGGATGCAAGGAGGATAATCTCAGGAGGGGGATGCAAGGAGGGTAATCTCAGGAGGAGGTTGCAAGGAGGATAATCACAGGAGGGGGATGCAAGGAGGATAATCACAGGAGGAGGATGCAAGGAGGATAATCTCAGGAGGAGGATGCAAGGAGGATAATCACAGGAGGAGGATGCAAGGAGGATAATCACAGGAGGAGGATGCAAGGAGGATAATCTCAGGAGGAGGATGCAAGGAGGATAATCTCAGGAGGAGGATGCAAGGAGGATAATCTCAGGAGGAGGATGCAAGGAGGATAATCTCAGGAGGAGGATGCAAGGAGGATAATCTCAGGAGGAGGATGCAAGGAGGATAATCTCAGGAGGAGGATGCAAGGAGGATAATCTCAGGAGGGGGATGCAAGGAGGATAATCTCAGGAGGAGGATGCAAGGAGGATAATCACAGGAGGAGGATGCAAGGAGGATAATCTCAGGAGGAGGATGCAAGGAGGATAATCTCAGGAGGAGGATGCAAGGAGGATAATCACAGGAGGAGGATGCAAGGAGGATAATCACAGGATGAGAATGCAAGGAGGATAATCACATGAGGAGGATGCAAGGAGGATAATCTCAGGAGGGGGATGCAAGGAGGATAATCTCAGGAGGAGGATGCAAGGAGGATAATCTCAGGAGGGGGATGCAAGGAGGATAATCTCAGGAGGAGGATGCAAGGAGGATAATCACATGAGGAGGATGCAAGGAGGATAATCTCAGGAGGAGGATGCAAGGAGGATAATCTCAGGAGGAGGATGCAAGGAGGATAATCACAGGAGGAGGATGCAAGGAGGATAATCACAGGAAGAGGATAATCTCAGGAGGAGGATGCAAGGAGGATAATCTCAGGAGGAGGATGCAAGGAGGATAATCTCATGAGGAGGATGCAAGGAGGATAATCACAGGAGGAGGATGCAAGGAGGATAATCTCAGGAGGACGATGCAAGGAGGATAATCACAGGAGGAGGATGCAAGGAGGATAATCTCAGGAGGAGGATGCAAGGAGGATAATCTCAGGAGGAGGATGCAAGGAGGATAATCTCAGGAGGAGGATGCAAGGAGGATAATCTCAGGAGGACGATGCAAGGAGGATAATCTCAGGAGGACGATGCAAGGAGGATAATCTCAGGAGGAGGATGCAAGGAGGATAATCACAGGAGGGGGATGCAAGGAGTATAATCTCAGGATGAGAATGCAAGGAGGATAATCACAGTAAGAGGATAATCTCAGGAGGAGGATGCAAGGAGGATAATCTCAGGGGGAGGATGCAAGGAGGATAATCACAGTAAGAGGATAATCACAGGAGGAGGATGCAAGGAGGATAATCTCAGGAGGAGGATGCAAGGAGGATAATCACAGGAGGAGGATGCAAGGAGGATAATCACAGGAGGAGGATGCAAGGAGGATAATCTCAGGAGGAGGATGCAAGGAGGATAATCTCAGGAGGAGGATGCAAGGAGGATAATCACAGGAGGAGGATGCAAGGAGGATAATCACATGAGGAGGATGCAAGGAGGATAATCTCAGGAGGAGGATAATCTCAGGAGGAGGATGCAAGGAGGATAATCACAGGAGGAGGATAATCACAGTAAGAGGATAACCTCAGGAAGAGGATGCAAGGAGGATAATCACAGGAGGACGATGCAAGGAGGGTAATCTCAGGAGGAGGATGCAAGGAGGATAATCTCAGGAGGAGGATGCAAGGAGGATAATCTCAGGAGGACGATGCAAGGAGGATAATCTCAGGAGGAGGATGCAAGGAGGGTAATCTCAGGAAGAGGATGCAAGGAGGATAATCACAGGAGGGGGATGCAAGGAGGATAATCTCAGGAGGACGATGCAAGGAGGATAATCTCAGGAGGAGGATGCAAGGAGGATAATCTCAGGAGGAGGATGCAAGGAGGATAATCACAGGAGGAGGATGCAAGGAGGATAATCTCAGGAGGAGGATGCAAGGAGGATAATCTCAGGAGGAGGATGCAAGGAGGATAATCTCAGGAGGAGGATGCAAGGAGGATAATCACAGGAGGAGGATGCAAGGAGGATAATCTCAGGAGGAGGATGCAAGGAGGATAATCTCAGGAGGAGGATGCAAGGAGGATAATCTCAGGAAGAGGATGCAAGGAGGATAATCTCAGGAGGAGGATGCAAGGAGGATAATCACAGGAGGGGGATGCAAGGAGGATAATCTCAGGAGGAGGATGCAAGGAGGATAATCTCAGGAGGAGGATGCAAGGAGGATAATCTCAGGATGAGAATGCAAGGAGGATAATCACAGGAAGAGGATAATCACAGGAGGAGGATAATCTCAGGAGGAGGATGCAAGGAGGATAATCTCAGGAGGAGGATGCAAGGAGGGTAATCACAGGGGGAGGATGCAAGGAGGATAATCTCAGGAGGACGATGCAAGGAGGGTAATCTCAGGAGGAGGATGCAAGGAGGATAATCTCAGGAGGAGGATGCAAGGAGGATAATCTCAGGAGGAGGATGCAAGGAGGATAATCACAGGAGGAGGATGCAAGGAGGATAATCTCAGGAGGACGATGCAAGGAGGATAATCACAGGAGGAGGATGCAAGGAGGATAATCTCAGGAGGAGGATGCAAGGAGGATAATCTCAGGAGGAGGATGCAAGGAGGATAATCTCAGGAGGAGGATGCAAGGAGGATAATCTCAGGATGAGAATGCAAGGAGGATAATCACAGGAAGAGGATAATCACAGGAGGAGGATAATCACAGGAGGGGGATGCAAGGAGGATAATCACAGGAGGAGGATGCAAGGAGGATAATCACAGGAGGAGGATGCAAGGAGGATAATCACAGGAGGAGGATGCAAGGAGGATAATCTCAGGAAGAGGATAATCACAGAATGAGAATGCAAGGAGGATAATCACAGGAGGATGCAAGGAGGATAATTATAGTAGGAGGATACAACGAGGATAATCACAGTAGGAGGATGCAAGGAGAATAATCACGTGAGGAGGATTCTAGGAGGATGCAAGGAGGATTATCACAGGGTCACTGAGTGTACATGATGCAGGAAGATGCTGATATTTCATTCCGCTGACAGAAATTAAGAGCCTGACCCAACATAGTTAAAGCAGAATAATAATAAAATTAAAAAACAGAAGCATACCAATACTCGAATTCATAGTTAATGAGATACATCAACAGCTAATTTACCAAATAACAATGATGACAGAATATATTCTTTTACAATAAAAATGTTCTAAAACATTAAATGTGTAGACATTCTGTGTAGTTATCATAGTATTTTTATGCCCCCCTTCGAACAAGAGGGGTTATATTGCTCTGCTCATGTCGGTCTGTCTGTCTGTCGGTCGGTCCGTCCACCAGGTGGTTGTCAGACGATAACTCGAGAACGCTTTGGCTTAGGATCATGAAACTTCATAGGTACATTGATCATGACTCGCAGATGACCCCTATTGATTTTGAGGTCACTAGGTCAAAGGTCACAGGTGAAGGTCACAGTTACTGGAAATAGGCATTTTAAGGATTTAGCATGGTTCAAACAAGGGAAACAACTATCGTTTATGCATGTTCTTTTTTGTTACAGCATTTGCCTCCCTTGTAATATATTTAAATTTTACCAAATGTAAGGCTAACTGCATTTTTGTAATGCATTGTATCCACCACCACTACCACCACCACCACCACCACCAGCGTCACCACCACAACAACCACCACCACCACCGCCACCAACACCACCACCACCACCGCCACCACCACCACCACAACCACCACCACCACCACCGTCACCATCACGACAACCACCACCAACACCGTCACCGCCACCACCACCGCCACCACCACCACCTCCACCACCACCACCACCACCACCACCACCACGACCACCACCACCACCACCACTACCACCACCACCGCCAACCACCACGACAACCACCACCACCACCGCCACCACCAGCACCACCACCACCACGACCACCATCACCACCGCCACCACCGTCACCACAAACCGCCACCAACACCACCACCGCCACCAACACCACCACCGCCACCACCACCACCGCCACCACCACCACCAACCACCACCACCGCCACCACCGTCACCACCACGACAACCACCACAACCACCGCCACCAACACCACCACTGCCACCGCCACCACCACCACGACCACCACCACCACCACCACCGCCACCGCCACCACCGTCACCACCACGACAACCACCACCACCACCGCCACCAACACCGCCACAACCACCGCCACCACCACCACCACCACCACGACCACCACCACCGCCACCACCGTCACCACCACGACAACCACCACCACCACCGCCACCACCAACGCCACCACCACCGCCACCACCACCTCCACCACCACCACCACCATCACCACCACCACCACCACCACCACCACCACCACCACCACCACCACCACCACCACCACCACCACCACCGTTGTTCACAGTGACAAAAAACGTATTCACACAATGGCTGCTACTACAACTTATAGCCCATATAGGGGGGCATGCATGTTTTACAAACAGGCCTTGTTGCTTCTTTCTTTGTACAGGAACTAGCATTAAGGAGAAGATGCCTGTGTGAAGGTGTTACCTCTTCATGGCAATACAATACAATACAAATCTGAAATTGTGTTTGTTTCTCCCGCAGTCCTGCATATGTATTTTCTATTACTGTTTGTTAATGGTGTTTTGTATGGTTATTGGCCTTTTCTTGTGTTAATTTCAAATTAATTTAAGAACTGTGCATGATTATTTTTAGAAAATTGTGGTAGAGTTAGTTAGTTGTTGCAGTGAGGGTCTGAAATTTGTTAATGGCATTTAAAGGAGTGTGTTCACAGATCGATGATTTTTTATGCCACATATATCAAACATAAAAGGATACTGTATGAACGTGAGTTAAATACATGTATACATACAATTAAAAAAGGTGGGTACGCAGTGTTTAAAAATATGTGCGAACTAAAACGAAAATAAAGTTGCTAATACCGAATTGGAACTTAAGTATCAAGAAATACATGTACATGTAAGCAAATATTGTAAGTTCAATAATTTTTTTCATGAGTTATATCTCTATGAAGTGTTGTGTAATATTTATACAAACTTTCGTTTCTACTGAATTGCAAATGTAGCTTTATTGTATTTTGATGATAAAAAGTCCTTACACATGTTTCATATGCCAACCACTTTGAACTTGTATAGCCAATATCTGTGACAAAGCCCATTCCTCGAGCATTACTTGTATGTGACAGTGAGCCTTTTGTATTATGTATTGTTTTTGTATAATTCAAGCTCTATAAATAAATTATGCATATATTTTTGCTATAGTGAATCACTGTTGTGTCTTGAGTATGTGTTGAGTATGTCTTTAAAACTTAAAAAACGTATTTGCTCACTTATTGCAATGTTGTAAAACATAATGATCGGATGATTTGTAACCGAATAAATAATAATACATTAAGCAATTTGTTGAAGTTTACTTAAGTAAGATCATTTTGAACAATTTCATATTAAATTTTTGCAACATTCCACTACATGTATCAGTATGTGTAACATCACTACGGTACATAATATGACCGAACATGCATAACGTCATTACCTTTAGGACGACCGAAACATAAATTTTTTACTTTGCTCTCAAAGGCGTAATTAAAGCTTACTAATAACTTCCATCGTAAAACGGCTTCATACATTTGCCCACTCCTTGAGCATTACTTGTATGTGACAGCCTTTTGTATTATGTATTGTTTTTGTATAATTCAAGCTCTATAAATAAATTATGCATATATTTTTGCTATAGTGAATCACTGTTGTGTCTTGAGTATGTGTTGAGTATGTCTTTAAAACTTAAAAAACGTATTTGCTCACTTATTGCAATGTTGTAAAACATAATGATCGGATGATTTGTAACCGAATAAATAACAATACATTAAGCAATTTGTTGAAGTTTACTTAAGTAAGATCATTTTGAACAATTTCATATTAAATTTTTGCAACATTCCACTACATGTATCAGTATGTGTAACATCACTACGGTACATAATATGACCGAAAATGCATAACGTCATTACCTTTAGGACGACCGAAACATAATTTTTTTACTTTGCTCTCAAAGGCGTAATTAAAGCTTACTAATAACTTCCATCGTAAAACGGCTTCATACATTTGCCCACTGCTCGAGCATTACTTGTATGTGACAGCCTTTTGTATTATGTATTGTTTTTGTATAATTCAAGCTCTATAAATAAATTATGCATTTATTTTTGCTATAGTGAATCACTGTTGTGTCTTGAGTATGCTCTCAAAGGCGTAATTAAAGCTTACTAATAACTTCCATCGTAAAACGGCTTCATACATTTGTCAAATGATATCAATTACATAAGTAAATGTTTGAACTAGTTTAAGCCTATTTATGTTTGCTCGATTACATCAAAATCCTAAGGCTTATTGAGACACTCTCGAGTCCGTTTCCTGGGAAGAACCAGAACTTGGTATCTATCGAGGAGATAATGAGAACGCTCCCCGAGTAGGGATAGAACCCACGAACTCCCGATCGCTAGGCGGACAACAAATCCATTACACCACCGCGACCTTCAATTATATTGTATATCACTATTGCAGTATTGCTCTCTCATTATACACTAGCATGTGGTCCTTTATTTATTGCAAGTGATCAATGGCCAAAACCGCACCGCACGATACAAAAAACAGCATTACACAATACATAACAACATGCAAACATAATCAAATAAAGCTGGGGTCACCGCGTATCGGCATGTGATTTTTCTAGCTCTTGTCATTTTGCATGTAAATAAATGAAGTATATTTACTGCTCGCGACATAAAACACAATTAAACGATAAGTTTCTTCTAAACTCTTGTTATTTTGCATATGAATAAATTAAGTATTATTGACTGCTGGCACCGTGAAACACAATTAAAGAATTGCTTTTAATATCTTTTGTCATTGTGCAGGTGAATAAATGAAGTATGTTTACTGCTGGCCTCGTGATACACAATTAAAGCATGTGTTTTTCTAGCATTTGTAATTTTGCATTTGAATAAATGAAGTAAATTGACTGCTGGCCTCGTGAAACACAACTAAACGATATGTTTTTCTAGCTCTTGTCATTTTGCATGTGAATAAATGACGTATATTTAATGCTGGCCTCGTGATACACAATTAAAGCATGTGTTTTTCTAGCTCTTGTCATTTTGCATTTGAATAAATTGAGTAAATTGACTGCTGGCCTCGTGAAACACAATTAAACGATATGTTTCTTCTAACTCTTGTCATTTTTCCATTCGAATAAAGGACGTATATTTACTGCTGGCCTCGTGAAACACAATTAAAATTTGTGTTTTTCTAGCTCTTGTCATTTTGCATTTGAAAAAATGAAGTAAATTGACTGCTGGCCTTGTGAAACACTATTAAAGCATTTTTTTTCTAACTCTTGTCATTTTTGGACTCAGGTGTTTAATGCAAACGACAGGTTTTTTTCTAACTCTTGCCATTTTGCATGTAAATATATAAAGTATATTGACCGCTCGTGACCGAAAACACAGTAAAAGCACGTGTTTCTTTCTAACTCTTGTCATTTTTTGTGTGAATAAATTAAGGTTTATTGACTGCTTGCCCCGTGAAACACTATTAAAGCAATTTTTTCTAACTCTTGTCATTTTTGGACTCAGATGTTCAATGCAAACGACAGGTTTTTTTCTAACTCTTGTCATTTTGCATGTAAATATATAAAGTATATTGACCGCTCGTGACCTAAAACACAGTTAAAGCACGTGTTTCTTTCTAACTCTTGTCATTTTTCTTGTGAATAAATTTAGGTTTATTGACTGCTTGCACCGTGAAACACTATTAAAGCATTTTTTTCTAACTCTTGTCATTTTTGGATTCAGATGTTCAAAACAAACGACAGGTTTTTTTCTAACTCTTGTCATTTTGCATGTAAATATATAAAGTATATTGACCGCTTGTGACCGAAAACACAGTTAAAGCACCTGTTTCTTTCTAACTCTTGTCATTTTTCTTGTGAATAAATTTAGGTTTGTCGACTGCTTGCACCGTGAAACACTATTAAAGCAAATTTTTCTAACTCTTTCCATTTTTGGACTCAGATGTTCAATGAAAACGAAAGGATTTTTTCTAACTCTTGTCATTTTGCGTGTTAATGTATAAAGTATATTGACCGCTCGTGACCGAAAACACAGTTAAAGCACGTGTTTCTATCTAACTCTTGTCATTTTTCTTGTGAATAAATTTAGGTTTATTGACTGCTTGCACCGTGAGACACTATTAAAGCAATTTTTTTTCTAACTCTTGTCATTTTTGGACTCACGTGAAACACTATTAAAGCAATTTTTTCTAATTCTTGTCATTTTTGGTCTCAGGTGTTCAATGCAAACGACAGGTTTTTTTCTAACTCTTGCCTTTTTGCATGTAAATATATAAAGTATATTGACCGCTCGTGACCTAACATGCAGTTAAAGCACGTGTTTCTTTCTAACTCTTGTCATTTTTCTTGTGAATAAATTATGGTTTATTGACTGCTTGCACCGTGAAACACTATTAAAGCAATTTTTTCAAACTCTTGTCACTTTTGGACTCAGATGTTCAATGCAAACGAACAACAGGTGTTTTTCTAACTCTTGTCATTTTGCATGTAAATTTATAAAGTATATTGACCGCTCGTGACCGAAAACACAGTTAAAGCACGTGTTTCTTTTTAACTCTTTTCATTTTTCTTGTGAATAAATTAAGGTTTATTGACTGCTTGCACCGTGAAACACTATTAAAGCAATTTTTTTCTAACTCTTGTCATTTTTGGACTCGGATGTTCAATGCAAACGACTTTGCGACATCCTTTGCGACAATGCTCCTAACTCTTGTCATTTTGTATGAGCGAGTGTCTAACTCTTTACAAATAAGGCTAACCGTTAATGTTACTGCAGTCAACGTACTGATTTTTTTTTCTTTTTTGTTACTTCTTTTTTACTCGTTAACCGTCTTTTTGGTAACGATTCACGATTGTTGTTTTTTATGTTGTCGCGAAAATAAATTACTTTCGGTTCGTTTTTTACACAATTGTTAAAGAAAAATCTATTTTGACGTCGTAATATATTGTATTATGCATATTATCGATACAATCTATTATTGAATTATATAAAACATCTTTTTATTTAAGATTTATACTTTGTAAATAATAAACCGAACAAAACGGACATGTCGGGACTTCAGTTACGGTATTTACCGACATTAGCCGACGTCAACCGATCTTACAAAAAAACGCGGGAAATGATTACAGTTGTACTACCTACGATAGCAAAATCTTCATTAATTATAAGCATCGACATGCTTTAATGCATGTTACAGTTTCTTTTTGTTGTTATGCCCCAACCACACACACATTGGTTATTTTGAGGTTGCATAGTAATACGCTATTGGTGGTTGATTAGTTAATTATTTAGATGGTTGCGCGGTTTGTCCAGTCTATATCAATTTTGCGTTATTGGATTTTTAAATTATTCAGACCCATATTCAATTTTGATTTACTGCTAAAAATAGAAAGTCTTGGTAGAAACTTAATTTTTTATCCGATTTATCGTTTGGCAACAATAAATTATTACAGTTAAACCAAATATATGCAACATTTTGTCATAACTAATAGAGTGTTTGAACTACGTTTGCAAATGAACTATGCATAAAATGAACACATTGGATAAAACATTCTTCATCTGTCATGAAATATTCGCCAATCTTGCTCAGTTTTTAGATTGCCTTTTCATTGAAGGTGATCTTTGAGGTGACATTTGAAATGATCAAACCAGAATTACCAAATTTGTTGCTGTATGTTTGTATGTTATATATATATATATAATACAAGTAAAAACACGTGTCTGGGATTTTAAATATATATTGATATAGCCAACGCGTTTTGCACAGCTCATCAGTGCATAACACAATATATTACAACGTCAAAATGTCATGGAGATAACGTCATATAAATTATGACGTCATAACGTCAATAAATATTCAAATGAAATTTAATTGGGGTTTAAATACATGGATAAAATGTTGTTCCTTGGCTCACCTAGCTGAAATATTGTTCGAAAATAGCTTATAAAATGGAAATATTTTAAATTTTGGTTCATAATGTGAACATTCATCTAAATGTTTACTTAATGGCATCTGTCTTGTTGAGGGGTCTCGCATTTTTTTGTTCATGGACAGATCGCTATGACGTCATAATTGATATAACGCTATCTCCATGACATGTTGACGTTGTTATATATTGTATTATGCCCTGATGAGCTGTGCGAAACGCGTTGGCTATATCAATATATATTTAAAAAAAAATAAAAATATATATATATATATATATATATATATAAATAGTAAAATTGACAATAATCAATATAGAAATACATGTTCTACTTTTCATACAATCTTATTAACTGAAGACAAAATGTCTTTAACCATTCAAGTGAAATAGAAACTTTAAAGCTTGCAAAAAACAACAACATTTTTCGCTGTATTAGTTTAAATAAAAGGTATGCACAAATCGGCATGATTCAGGATAGAGGCTAACTTCTCAGATTTGACTTAACTCGCTAAGTTTGCTTGCATGTTGTTTTATAGATTTAATCAAAGTATTAAAGAAATATTCTACCAGAAGCGCTTGTCAATGTACATTGATGCGTAAGAACAAAAGCATGATACATTACTATGATTATGTCATATTCTTGTGCATAGCTTTGTGCTGAATCATCGACATACGATGTAAGACAATCTGCTTTTTGTGCATGTTTAGCGTACCTGAGCAACATATTGCGTTGACCTACGTGCGCCTTTCTTTCTTCAACAATTACCTTGTGAGGAATTTTAGATGTCACACTGATCGCAGAATCAGCATCAAAACCTGGTAAAACATATGTCCCAACCGTCAAAACTGGGTCTTATGCGGTCAAAAATTAGTTTCTAGGTCCAATGAATGGCCTGTCAGACACATTGTCGGATAATATATTAGTAATGAAATACATGTCGTTAATTATACATGCACACCTGATTACTTTGTATGATTCAATTTCAGGTCATGTATTGTGTCCGATGCAACCCAAACACAATCATTGTCATACTAATGTTTACCAATGTATGCCTAGCATCTAGAAAAAAAGGCATTGGCAAACAGCGTAGACCCAGATGAGACGACGCGATGATGCGGCGTCTCACCAGGGTCTGCGCTGTTTGCTTAAAGGAATTTCTGTAAGAAATATTCTAAATATAGAAATAAATATACTAGACATCCCTAATTTTAGAAATCAAACTATCCAATTAAGAAGGATGGGAGAGTCAATAAATAATAGTACAATAAAACCAACGCATGTTGAAAAGGCACTATTGATAATATATAAGGCATTAAAAGTACATTTGTATGCATATGTGCTCACAAACACTTACTATAGCAAATACTACAAAGCAAAGAAATTGCAACAAAATGGCTGGAAATTAGTTTTTGTCACGAAAAAGAATTATAAAGTTGCTGCTCACATAAGGTTTCCGATTCTTCACTAGATGGTATCCATGTTTTCCCAACATGGTCATTAAAAACGCAAATTTTACCACAAAAAATAGTTTCCCGGAGAAACCCTGCTGTGAGGTTATGGCAGACATGTGTAAGTTTGTATAAATCCTTTAATTATTGTAGTGGCTTGCAAATTAAAGCAGTTTTTCTCCCCTAAATGCCTGAACATGGCCCATTGTGCCCGATCTTTTACTTCAGGGAGCCACATTTCGCTCATTTTTTTAGAAAATTTGTCAGCATTTTTTCTACATGTAGTTCAATACCTTTGTTATCAATGTTAATACACAGATATTTGAAATTGGACTTTGAAGATTTTTAATTTTTCAAATTTACTTACCCATTGTAAGTTCACGCTAAAATATACAAAGCTGCTCGGATGGTATTATGCTGCTCACAAGGTATCGGGTTTTCTGGGGTGGTGTACTAAACATTATTTCGATTGCTACATCAGCACAGATCAGTGGTCCCGAGGACAAGCCTGATATTGCGTCATCATCTAAAAGATTTTCACTTGCGGATACAGAAGGATGAGTCTTGCAAGGAGTTTATTGGCACAGGTCAAGAGTGTCCTGAATCCCAAATTGAATTTAAACCTGTATTTAATCATACGACGTATGTGCACCAAAAAATGTAATATTACCATTGCATGATGTGCGACAACATAACACTCAATTAATAATGCAGTGGCATACTTAAATACCCATGTACCGCCGTCGTCATCAAGAACTAAAGGGGCATACGATTTGGAAAGGTAAATAAATATCAAAACGTTAACCCATTTATGCCTAGCGTCTTGAAAAAAGGCCTTGGCAAACAGCGTAGACCCAGATGAGACACCGCATGATGCGGCGTCTCATCTGAGTCTGCGCTGTTTGCTTACAGGCATTTCTTTAGGAAATATTCTAAATATAGAAATAAATATACTAGACATCCCTAATTTTGTATATAAAGTGATCCAATTTTGCAGAATGGGAGAGTCCACTATGCATAAATGGGTTAAACAATTGACTCGAACCGATCAAAGGGAACCAACTAGGACTTGGTCGGTATAAAACCAAGAAAGACAAGTAAGTCACCATTGACATCGGTTTCTAACGGCCTTGTATAGAGTAAAACCAGTAGGATTGATTGAAATCTGTATGTACATGTACAACTCCTTCATGCGAACCAGGATTTTTTTTAAAGTTTAACCCAGTTATGCCTAGTGGACTCTCCCATCCTTCTAAATTGGTTCAATTTATTTCCAAAATTAGGGATTTCTAGTATACTTATTTCTATATTTCGAATATTTCTTACAGAAACAGCGCAGACCCTGATGAGACGCCGCATCATGCGGCGTCTCATCTGGGTCTACGCTGTTTGCCAAGGCTTTTTTTCTAGACGCTAGGCATAAATGGGTTAATAGCATAACTATAACGACAATTGGTGAGTGCCAATAATAAATGACAAGTGTAAGAAGCAATCTACGTTCAGTATACGCAAAATGTATTAAGCCACGTACTATCTTTAAGGGACCTTTTAAAGATTTTGGCATGTTTTGAAGTTTTTCATTAAATGCTTTAAAATGAAAAATGTTCACATCAGAACAAAAGAGTTCCGGTACAAAATAAAAATAAAATTAAAGAAATAAAGTAATCTACACTAATCTAATGGGAATTGTTGCCATTAAACACCATAATTTGTAATACTAGTATATGTTGTCATTTCGCAGAATAACAAATTATATGTTATCTATGTGGTTTGAACGTTGAACGTCTTTAACTAGCGTTTCTATTTATACAATTCATGTTATCAACATAATAAGTTCTTACGGACATTAAGTGCTTTACTCGAGATAGACAATAAAATAACAATAGCCAATAACACAGATACGGAGTTCAAATTTGTATTATAATCAGTATGCGTTTAAAACATATTCGGCAATCCTATAAATGGATCTAGAGGGGATGCATCTTTCTACACACATGGGCAGATTAAGAGATATACATATAAGTCGCGTTCTAAGAAAACTGGGCATAATTCGTGTGCGTAAAGTGTCGTCCCAGATTAGCCTGTGAAATCCGCACAGCCTAATCAGGGACGACACTTTCCGCCTAAATTGGATTTTTGCTAAGAAGAGACTTCGTTTCAACGAAAAATGTCATAAACGCGGAAAGTGTCGTCCCAGATTAGCCTGTGCGGACTGCACAGGCTAATCTGGGACGACACTTTACACACATGCATTATGCCCAGTTTTCTCAGAACATGACTCATATTATGCCTACACACATCGGAGGAATAAGAGAGGTATTATTTAGACGGGTTCACCTTCCTACTCAAAGGGATATATTGAGAGGTAAGGCGTCATGTCAATTGCTCAGTGCTCAGTTTTCTACACACATATTATATGGTTTATAGGTTTACACATTCCTACACACATGTGTAGATTTATAAAGGTACGATAGGCTTTAGGGGGCTACAGCTCCCTACACACATGGGTGGTTGTAGAGGGGTACCGAAGTTGTAAACGTACCCTTAAATGTGGGAAAATCATTTTCTACACTTAATATGCATTTCATACCCGTCCTTTAGTGGTTAAAAGAAGGATTCGTACGTGGCGCTCGTTCTGACAAGGATAGTTGATTACAAAGTCGCATATTAACTCGCGGGCCACTGATTGCTCATATGCCAACATTAACGGATGGGAATCATGTGTCGTATAGAGAGAGATTGGAATAACTACAGTACATGACAGGCTCAAAAAGGCTCTATTGGCCATTGTCGGCTCAGGTACTACTTAAAAGTACTCCGGGGTATGGTCGGATGCCTTTAAACGTATTTTCCGTACCCGGGGTACATAGTAGTATACGTAAGGGTAACCGGGTACTTTTAAGTAGTACCCGAGCCGACAACGATCCTTTGATCCTGAGAAAGCCCTTACCGCCTACAATAGCGTGAATGTTTATTTAAAGAAATGCTTGGTTCCCTCAATGTGGTATAACGCCGAATGTATTTATCCACCATTATCTTATGTTGTCAAATGATCTGTTCTTTAAGGTGACTTAAAGTTTACTGCACTGCTCCCTCCGCATATGTGTTGTGATTACCGATGATAAGCGTCGCAACACTTCGACAACAGCGTGGCCCCAATACACAGTTATTTAATACACAGGATTAGTAGGTGGGGATAAAAAAGAAGGCTTCTAGTAGGCATTCGAAAGATTCAAATAGGCATTAATAGCATTTTTAAATGGAATATGTTCTAATGGAAGAAATGTAAGTTAACTTCACTGAAAAATACTTCATTTTAAAGAGATACATGATTTGTTTCTGTTCGAAAGCGCTTTGCGCGAATTGTCGTTATCTACGCTCGATACGAAAGTAATAAATCGTGAAACTATAGATTTACTCGTGTAATTGAAACATTTCGAGTTATTATAACTAAATCGTTAATACTCTTTTGACCTACATCAATACGTGCTATTTCTAAATTGTAAAAGCATTTGCGAATGCAGGCTTTTTATCGCGACCAATCCATTCTTCTGTATGTTCATTTTTCAAACAATCTGGCTCATAATACATATCCGAACATCCATATCCCCTTAGATGCGTAAAAACGTTTGTTGAGCGCGAAACAGGCATCACGTAGACCTTTGACAAGTAATACAACAGCAGACATAAAAGAGCATCGCTCTGGGAAAAAGGCGTGTGCGTAAAGTGTTGTCCAAGATTAGATTTGTCAAGGATTGAAAATCCAGCTGAAACTTAATTTTCATTTAGAAGTTACTTCATGTTAACGAAAAATTCTAGAAAAGCAAAGTGCCGTCCCAGATTAGACTTTGCGAACATCACAAGCTATTCTGGGACGTCACTTTGCATTTAGCCCGGTTTTCGCAGAGCGAGGCTGAAATTTAATACCTACCCGTTGACAGTTGTATTATTTGCGTAATACAATAAAGACAATCGTATCCCAAATGTCGTAAACAGTCCTGTTAAACATTCTATATATGCGTGAAGTATACATGTATTTAATAAATCGATTAAGCTAAGCTTTACAATGGGAATAAAGTCGTTGGAAGGATTAGATTTAACTAAAGCATTTCGAACGCAGAAGGTATGTTATGTTATGATCATAAGTTAAAGTTACTACCTTTTGAATCAATGTAATATAATTTGAATAGTAATAATAAGTAATACTCAAACAAATAGTATTCTAAACTGGGCCGTCTAGCTTAGTTTGTAGAGCACTGGACTACACATCCGAGGATAGCGGGTTCGATACCTGGCCCGGCCACATAACTTGTATTGGTCATGAAAGCATGTCTACAGCCATTCTTCGTTTAACCTCTGATTCAAGTAGAGAAGTTGTCAGATATTGGCAGACGTAAATACACTCATTTCTGGTAAAGCAGTAATGTCAGGAGAAGTTTGAGCTGATAAACTAACCCTCGTAATGTGACTAAAATGCTGGTGAAAACGGAGAAACATACATCCAAGCAATCACAGACAGAAATTTCATATATACATCGATACATGCATAAATAACTACTTAATGCATGAATGTCTGAGCGGGTTCGTTATTATGCATATTGATGTTTTCCATATTTTTGTAATATTTGTAATAGTTTCTCTCACGTTCATTCATGCAATTTGGGTACAGACTGTATTGATAGATTATAACATAGGTGTGTGTCTATGGTTTGTCATGCGTTTAATTCTGCCGATCAATAGCATTTACCCACGTATAATAAACCCATTCCCAGCAGGTAATAATGATCATTTATAAATTGAAAGTATGCTCGCGACAAATAAAAGCCGATTTCAATTTCAAATCTTAATCGGATAGTGGAATATGCAGTCGTCAGAGGTAATGTGTGATTTATTTGTATGCCCCCATATCGAATGATCAGGGGGTATATTGTTTTTGGCCTGTCTGTCGTCTGCCTGCCTGCCTGCCTGCCTGCCGGTCGGCCGGTCTGTCTGTCTGTCTGTCTGTCTGTCTGTCTGTCTGTCTGTCTGTCTGTCTGTCTGTCTGTCTGTCTGTCTGTCTGTCTGTCTGTCTGTCTGTCTGTCTGTCTGTCTGTCTGTCTGTCTGTCTGTCTGTCGGTCTGTCGGTCTGTCATTGTATGTGTGTGTCTGTCCCAAAACTTGAACCTTGCTCATAAAATGAAAACTCTTGGGTCTGTGTTCTTTAAACTTCACATGTGCATGCATCTCATTGAGATCTACAATCAAACATGGTTTGAGGTCACTAGATCAATGGTCAAGGTCACTGGGGACATTGTGTTTCACAAACACAGCTCATGTTAAGTTGATAATCAGACGTATAGCATCAATTATTAAATTTATTAATATCATTATATTGATCAAAACATTTGCGAGTAAAAATATTGTTTTCATTGTTGCATGCTGATAAATGCATTTAGATTAATACGAAATACAAATCAATGTGTGAGGTTTCTAGCTGATTATGAGATAACCTATATAGCACTGAGAATCGTTGAATAACGTGGTTTTATTATTTGAGAACCCTTACATATCGGATTATTAAGCCTTAAGCCTACTGTCATGAGTAAAACATTTTTCGCGTATGATATGTAACAAATAAATTGGTATATACATTGTTTGGGTTAAAATCAATATTAAACACACGAATATAAAAACAGAAAAGGTGCGTTGGTATATTTCGGGTGGGTGAATAATGACGTGTTTCAAATTTTAAATGTACAGGCATGTTGATCATTACATGGACACGTTCTTCTTTCTTCAGAAACGTAACCCATTTATGCCTAGCGTCCTGAAAAAAAGGACATTGCAAACAGCGTAGACCCAGATGAGACGCCGCATAATGCGGCGTCTCATCTGGGTCTGCGCTGTTTGCTTAAATGAATTTCTTTATGAAATATTCTAAATATAGAAATATATATAGATCTACTTGACACCCCTAATTTTGGAAATAAATTGACCCAATTTAGAAGGATGGGAGAGTCCACTGGGCATAAATGGGTTAATTGTCTCTATTGATTTGTGTTCGTGTTGTCGTTTATTCTAACACGGCACGCGACTTGTTTTCTATACACAAAGAAGGAAATCAAGTGTGGGTTATTCTGCAATAACTTATGGGTGGAGCTTAATGTTTCGAAAATAGTTCCGAATAAATAAAGAAAATATTGCAGTAAAATGCACGTGCTAAAACCCGCTCTAAAAGAAATGTAATAAATGTAGCATGTATATAAATGTAATGAAACAATAAATTGTATATTTGGTGATAAGTGGCATAACCACGTCTACAAAGAATGTTATTTGTTGGGAAACGTAATTCAGAAAACATTTATAGCATGTCAGCTTTTCAGTAGCATGAATAAACGTGACGACATTAAGTTTCTACGATTGTTGTTTTCAATGAAAGTGACGTTATTTGCAAAATATTAATGAATGAAAATGACGTCATATGTTTGTACAATTTAATGACGTCACTAAATAGTGAACTTGGTACTTAGAAGGGCGGAGTATTGAAAAATATAGTTCACATCCTAAAGCTTGAACAAAAACAACCAGAATCGTGTTAGAATCGAAATAATATTTTTCTATGATGGTTTGTTGTCGAATAACCCACAGTAAGTTGTATAGATGCGTGTTATCAAATCACTCGTGCTTCGCACTCGTGATTTAATTCCTACGCATCTATACTCCTTACTGTGGGTTATTCGACAACAAACCATGATAGAAAAATATTATTTCTTAAATATAAATATCAGTTGGAAATATTGCAGCATTGCTCAATAACATTGATGGATAAAATAAAACAACAAATAGATAAACTATAAAGTAATAAATAAAATAATTTGATGTGCATAATGCATCTGTGCGAAAGTAAGCGATCGATTTAGTCAATGTCATCATTATGGTCGAATAAACGCGTTCCTGTTTTATAGGCTTCAGAATGCACAATTACTGCGCTCGATCCCTCGGGGTTCGAACATTCCAGAAACCGGAAGTTGAACTCCGCCATTCCAGCGTTGGAGAATAGCAGGAGTCACGCTTTTGGTAGATATAGCTCTTCAAAATTAACATAAACTCGCGAACGCTATGAGCATAATATTCCACCTTAAATATTTTTTAAATTCTTTTCATTTACCTATGGGATAAATCAGCTTTAATCGTATTCCTATGGTTGTTTATGTATTTTCTTCGTTGTGTAATACTTACTGACGGTTACAAGAATTACTCTCCTGATGAGATTCCGGAGTTTTATTACTCTAGGCGATTCACAGCAGATTTCATTCTTGCACGTGCTTCACAAGTTTGACGACTCATTACAAATATTTATGTCAGGTATTATTTGATTCCCTATCTGTGAATGGTTTCAGCCGTAAACGGAGGCGCCAAAAGGCCGCCTCTGACCCGCCGAAAGAGCCTGGACGGCTCTACAAACTCCATTACACTGCCACCACTGGAGCGCAGCCGCACTGACCTAGGTGAGATATGACAAAATAGTCTTCCACTAAATATGTATGAAACTAATGATTTAAGTATACATGTATATGAATGCGAGAGGTACTCGCATTTCACCAGTGAAAATCTAAATAATTTACACCCGTAACTTCATATCTGAAGATAAAAACAAAACACATTTAAGAGAATATGTTATGCCTATGAGTTATCCCTTCCTGAACACATTTTAACCGGCCATGTTAGTCATAATATATGGGTTTACCTTCTTTACGAAAATACAATCCTTTTCCTTTGTGAGGGATCTTAGCCGTGATGGTTAACGTATACCTTGTTTCTCCTCGGGTCAAGACTATTCCAGGGAGGCCATAGTCGTTAGAAGTTCAAGTCGTAGGCCTAACACATTTCCCTTAAAATCAACGGCAAATATTCTTTTAAATCCAACATGGTGCTGGATTGTTGATTTCTTTGCCCAATTACTACAATAAACATCCACCAGAAAATAGCATAAACATTCAAAGTCTTCAAAGTTACTTGCATGAAAATAATAATCATTAAATTAAAACACAGCGTGCTTGCTTTTGGCGTAAAGTGAGAAAATTTACACACCATTTATACTCGAGCTTGCAAATGTTTTTTTTCTCACTGTACTGAAAAAATTTATGTCAGGTGTTTTCCATTTTATCAAACAAATATAATCTATAAACATCTAGAATCATCGTCATTACAGAAACAGAGAAGAACGCGCTATTACCTTATCGTTTTTTAATATATTAGGTTAATTTTAGAGTAAAATAACGACGACGCTTGCTGAGGCGTTCTTTTTATTCTTTGCAATTACAAAACGACATGGCAGTAACCTATGTTGCTGTTTGTCACACTTCTACGCCCCATTTATAATGAACTAATGAATTAATATCGCAACAATTCTTCTTTATAGCGGGAATGAATTTGTGGCATGACAGTCTATAAATAGATGGTATCGTCACTGCGTGCCTGTAAGACAGTCGACGCTTGACGCGTTAATCATGACGTCCTGAGCACTTGCTTGTAATTGGACATCCCCATTTTCCGTCCCGTTAATACCACTCACTTTTCGCCAACACCAACAGGTAGCCTAGTGACAGCAAACAGGCGACCGAAATCGCCAACCCCAAATCACACGATGATCAACAAACGAGATCCAAACCTGCTGCGAACCCCCGACTTCCGGGCACTGCTTACTACTTCCGCCCCAATTCCCAACCTACTGGACCCGCCGCCACGAACCGCCGAGCGGAAGACTCCGCCCCGGAAACCCCTAAAATTGTGGAGGAACGAAGTGTCCAAGTAAGTCCATTTAAACTTATCATTTTAAACAAATCAAACTGAATAACTCTCACTAAGTTATATCGTTTAAAGATGCTTTCTAGAAGCTTCGGTATCAGCTGACAGTTACTGCAAGTTACATGTACATGTATTTTTATTGCATGTATGTATTATTGCAGTTGACAATTACTGTACCTACATGTATGTATTAATGCAGTTGACTTTAACATGTATGTTACATGTATGTTTTTATTGCAGTTTACTAACATGTATGTTACATGTATGTTTTATTGCAGTTGACTTTTACATGTTCGTTAAATGTATGCATTTTTGCTTTTCGAATCTGTCAAATTGTGAATATTGTTCGAGGTCGCCGTGGTGTAATGGATACGGTGTCCGCCTAGCGACCGGGAGGTCAAGGGTTCGATCCCCACCGTGGGAGCGTTCTTTAGATCTCCCCCAAAGACACCAAGTACTGGTTTTAAGCCCAGGAAACGGACTCGAGAGCCTTAGGCTTTCGATGCAATCGAGCTAAAATAAATAAGTTTAAACTAAATTGTGAATAGGTCCCAAATGAAACTGCGATGTATGTTTTCGTTTATCTAGCATATACATTTATTGAACGTTTTCAGTCAAGTTAATTTCTTCGACGACGACGCCTTACAATGTAATAAGTGCAAATAACTCTTTGATTCTCAAAAAAGATCCTTAAAAATAATGGCGTATGAAAAACAACATATATACATCTGTTCACAGGGAGGTGCCGTCCCGGCCCCCGATAGCCCTTCGATCCGATTGGAAGGCCCCTCCGGCCGAGTGGGACGACAGAGACCAGTACATCTACGGGGCCAAGCCCGTCTTCTACACGAACCTCAAGTACGCCAACAGCAAGGACTTTACCATCAACCCAGAATGGCTCTCCGAATTCATGACCGTCTCCACGTATTCCAATGCCTATCGCACATGCGCACTGAGATATGGCTGGTGTGCCTAGCGCGCGTGGGATTAATTGCCCGAGGATTTTGATGTTATTGTTGTTTATGGTAAAATGTTCGAGTTAATATACGTTGATAAAATAAATACTATCATACCTGCCATTTCATTTTTGGATTCCTTATGTTTCAGCTGTGCAATGTGGAGTTTTACGCTCTATACAGTATATGTATATGAAGCATGATTAAATCATACTTCGAAGGAATGATGGTGCAAATAGAACGCCGCCCCCCTCTTTAACATATTTTTTTTAGGAATGATTTAAAAAATAATTTAATTTGAATATGTTTGAAACTGATATTTTCTGCAATTTGCAATATTTTACCTTGATGATATCCTCTGAAATGTAAAAGCAGATGCAAATTGACGGTGTTTTTCAGTCATTAGCTTAATCTTTTCCTGACGTGAATGTCTTTTCTCGTCTGTGTATGCATGCGTTTTTGTAAAAAATGAAAGCTCGTTTCACTTGTGTTACGCCTATTCACAAACTTCATTTCACCAATCATTACCGTCTATCGAGTCGCTTTCTATGAAAACTGGGCTTAATGCATGTGCGTTAAGTGTCATCCGAGATAAGCCTGTGCAGTTCGCACAGGCTAATCAGGGTCGACACTTTCCGCCTAAACTTTATTTTCGGTAATGAGGGACTTCCTTGAATCTTAAAATACCATAAAGCGGAAAGTGTCGTCCCTGATTAGCCTGTTCGGACTGCACAGGCTAATCTGGGACGACACTTTTTGCACATGCATTAAGCCCAGTTTTCTCAGAACGCGGCTCAATACCAAGCTATGCTCAGTCTCCATTACGTCCATGTTGTACAACATACTTGACAGATACGGCATTAACAAACTGGATATACCGGACATGAACAAATCTTTCATTACAATTTATCCAATATTGTCCTTGTATAAAATATAACGAGATTTTCTTTTTACAGCAATTCATTTTTATTATGGTTAGAATGTCGTTGCAATTATATTGTCATAAACATGTTTGGTTAAAATAAGCATATTTTTGAAAATCTTTAAATCTAAATGGGTCGTTTATTTTGAAATCAGTCACGAGAATATGAACAATGTTCACTACAAAATTTAGAAATCAATCTCATAATAGCGGTTGCAAGACTTGCTTATCAGGACAGTATATTAACTTAGATTTATCTCTACTGAAAGTATAATGAAAGATATATTCCATGTGATTTTTTCACTTGATTATGCATTTTTAGCCAATTCATATGCATTAATATCAACTTTCGCATTATTAACGAGTCATCATTTACGAGACGTATGTGCATATAACTTGATTATTATTACGCTATCAGTCTCAAATATGTCTGCCGTGTGCAAATAATTATCGTTTGCGTCAGGTTTGAAACTGGATTAGTGTATGAGTACTCTCTAGGAAGTAAAGATAATGATCTTGTTTTTCACTTTTTACTTACTGGAGTGTTATTGTAATCTACATATGTCTTGATATTACCGCTTGCAAATTGTCAATTTATCTCAAGTGATGTCTACTGATAAACCATACAAATTCAGTCTGTCAAGGTTGTCCCGTTATTGCACAACCTGTCTCATAAAGTATCTACTTGAAAAAAGTTTAGACAGCAAAACCTCTTCATAGTTTAAGAACATTGGTTCGTTTTCTTTTGTTTCATGTATGTTATGCTCAGTTGAGTAAATATGAAATATTTGTGAAACCATTAAGAACAGATTTAAAACATTTAATACTGACTTTTTAAAGTATGCAAGACAATGAAACACACACTTCAACTTTGAATTGCTTAATAATATACATATGTTTATTATTTAAACAGGACGTAAAACAGCGGATGATTGAAGCATTTAATCAGAAGCAAAATAGCATTAACCCATGCATATATATACATTTGTAATTGTGTCCCTTTACTAATTGTCCGTAACTGATATAAAGAACGCGAAACATCAGCTACACATGTCTCTCATGTATCTCATGCAAGAGAAAAATATTATCTTAGCTCGAGGCCATTAATTATTAGAAATGACCAACTACCATACAGTCATTCCTACCACACAAAAATACTACACACATCATAAAATAGGCCGTTAATACGAACATTAAAAAATAGAACTTGGGAAGTCGGTCTTGGAACGGTCAAATCAAATTTCTTACACAATTTTTGCCCAAGAACATCACACGTGGTTATCATGTAAGTGTAAAATATAAACGAACCCTAATGCATCACAGTTCAAATCAAATATAAAAAAGAAAACGCGTTTGAATTTAGATCCGTCAACTGTTCAATTGTTGTATGCAAAGTATCTGGAGCATAAGGACTTTCTAAAGCAAGGGAATAATGCTAACCAGAAATGTTCACATAAAACGCATACGAAGAAAGAAACGCAGAAACAGAAATATACCCGAACTTCGCATTTAACTGAGCCCGAGTCACCGGAGCAAACGTCTTTAGGGTGGACATACTGCTGTTTTGATTGAGCTGTCTGATTGTAATGTTGCCAAAACAAGATTTTCGTTATATTATAAATGTTAAATCGTGTTGTTTACTAACAATGAGCATGATCATTTTGTTCTTTAATGTGTAAACGGCACAGAAAATATATATCTTGCAAAAATCGTGATGGTGATGTTACTATATCTTTTTTTATCAAAACTTCGTTTTCGTATACACAATGGCAGAAATAACGAACATTATATTATTCTGGTATGTATTTCTGATATTTGGCAAATGAAAATTCAAGCGAGCAAAAAGTTGGTTATTTATAAAATCTTTTTCACCGAAACTAAAATGTGTCGGACATAGATTGGTAAGGTATGGTGATTTTTTTAAATTGCTTTATAATGTTACCGTTGTTTCCTCGCGGAATCCCAAGTCATATTATATTGGCATGGAAGGTATTTCGTCATATTGACTGGCAAAGTAGTACCAACTCACGAAATTGTGGCTCTGAGAGTTTTCACAGATTCAATGATTATTATTAGTAGCATTAGATATGATAGTATTATATAAATTAATGATATCGTATCAGTCTTTGCAATGGTTAATTACAGTATTTAAATAATAATTATTACTCCTATAGTTATATTACATGTACATCTATTTGGTTGACTATATTATAATTATTAAAAAGAACAAGAGATGTGTTTGCCAGAAACACAATGCCCCCTTCTACGCCGCTTTGAAGCCATATATTTGACCTTTGACATTGAATGATGACCTTTACCTTGACCTTTCATCACTCAAAATGTGCAGCTCCATGAGATACACATGCATGCCAAACATCAAGTTGCTATGTGAAGCGACATAGAAGTTATGAGCATTTTTCGAAACCTAAATGCGAAACCTTAATGCAAAGTGTGACGGAAAGACAGACAGACGGACAGAAGGACGGACAGACGGTCCGATCACTATATGCCCTCCTTCGGGGGCATAAAAATAAACTTACTTACAATGGTAGTAATTATGGTAGTAGAAATAGTTTAGAATTTATAACACTTCATTGACAATAACAACTTATTGTTTCTTTGATCTAGGCCAAATCTGATGTTTTGAGCAATTCTAGTTGCTGTAGTCTTGTGAGTAAAATATACTTAAACGAAATATTATAGAAATGAAAAATCATATGCATATACTTAATCTATTTATTAAAGATCCCTATACATGTCTTTATTTACTTTATTACAATAAAATGTGTAATATGGTATGCCATTCATCAACAGCTTATTGTACTTTATACCTGTAAATACAATAATGAATGTCATAAATACTTTTCTCTTGCAATTAATTTTACATATGATGTTGGTTTACTAAAATGAGAAATAGCTACATTGTCCATAAATGTACATACACGGTGTGTTAAGGTTTGAATAGCCTTATAAATCAAATAAACTAGAGTTGTTATATTTTAAATTCTAGTTCAATATATGAACTTTTCTATGGAGCATACGCTTATGTCTAATTATTGTTATTTAAAGTAATGAAAATATGACTTGTATATTTTGTTCTTTTCTTTCATGTGTACAGATTCAGCATCAACACATTGTTTTTGTACTTATCCTGTGAGACCTATATTAAGAAATCCAGTGCTGGAAAATCAAAAATCTTCGTTACCAACTGAAATAAATATATATTTAAAGAAAAAGTGTGTATTAACTTAAGTAAATAATAACTGTCAAACATCATTATGTTACCGGGTCACTTACCTAGATTGAAATACTTTTATTACTTAAGTATTTTACCATGAGTCACAGCGTGATCACTTATGCCAATAGTAAGAAAATATTGATACAGGGAAACACCTACATGTAATTCACCTTTTTTAATAAAAAATGTATATCACTTAAGTTACAGTTACTTAAAATTGCAAACAATTTAAACTAAAACTTACAAGAGGGTGATATTAAGTTTGTAAAGAACTAAGAAATGACAGTTGTTGTTGTTTTTTTTACAAATATTATCGGTGAATTTATTAATCTTAATTTTGATGTAATACTGTCACAACCTAGTTTAACAATACTAATGTAGTCTATTTAGGGCCAATGGAACTTTTGATTCCATGCTTTGAGTTTCATTCTTGGGTTCTTACATTTTGTCTGGATTTTCCAATAAACAATAGTGGACAGAGGCTGATCAATTTGTTATTAGAAACCCAAATGTCATAACAAAATTAATAGTTAATTAAATACCATTTGTAAATTTATTCTTAGACTTTAGGGAATATTACATATTTACACTAAAAACACGCTGTGTTCTTCAATAGTATTGCTTTTACATGGCATGGACTGCTTTCTTTAAAATTTTAAACATAGTTCACAAAATGTTGCATTAATAATTTTACTTAGGTAATTTCAAAATACCTTTAAGACTAATTTAGTCAGTCGGTGCAACATTTATAAACACAAAGATTTAAAGGAAAAACTAAAAGAAAAAATAGGAACTTTTTTTTCTACGTTTACTCATATTTTTTGCACGTGTTCACATTTTAATTCTCGGATCAGTGCATATATCACATGTCAATTAAACTTACTAAGTAAGAATGCATTTGTATAAAAAAAGTACATGAAATCAAGTGTGTGTTTTTTTTTTCATTTGTGCTGCTACATTCTTTTACAAATTTTGCTCTGTGGAGTACTCAGTAATATGAAAATGGTATGTATGTGTAGCTAAATGTACATGTACGCTATTTATATTAAATTTGATTAAACAATATCTTTATTGGGGTTGTATTATTGAATAAACCAACTTTTTGACACTCCACCAATATTGAGCTGATTTTTTAATGGGCAATATTTGGTTTCAAAGAATAAGTCCTGTAAAAATCCTCTAAATTTCTTTGCTTTTTTCATGAATAAAACTGAGAGATGTATTGAATTACAGTACCTTAACAACTAATTTACTTCCAGGTTTAACCAATCTAGTTGGACAGGGACATTACATTTCAACTCTTGTGTCGTCGAGCTGGGCCATAGGGTTGTTTTAGAAGCTTACAAAAAACAAAAACAAACAAGAGATGTGTTTGTCAGAAACACAATGCCCCCTATTGCGCAGCTTTGAAGCCATATATTTGACCTTTGACCTTGAAGGATGACCTTGACCTTTCACCAACAAAATGCTCGGCTGTATAAAATACACATGCATGCCTAATATCAAGTTGCTATCTTCAATATTACAAAAGTTATTGCAAAAGTTTAACCAAGGTTAAAGGTTGGAGACAAAATGAAAGACAGGCCAAAAACAATATATCCACGATCATTTGATCCGGGGACATACAAATAATTGCCCACACAATTTTAAAATGTGAGTGTTTGATATGTTTGCTTTATGAAAATTTGATGAATACTTAAAAACAAAGTTGAAATACATGATATTTGTTAGTTTTACAACATACGATGACCACGGACTTGTACTTTTGACCAGACAATTAGAATACTTGAGATGGTTGGCATGGCATGTCTTGGATACTGACCATGGAAAGTTAATGTGCATCTGTGTTGACAAAAAGTATTAACAATGTTGGATGCATGCTTACTTCAAAAATGCTCTAAGAATCTTGACTTCGAAGATGATTGTGTTTTATGTCTTAAGCACTATAGCCATGAAGCAAAAATATGTAGTGTTAGTTTCATAGAAATACTGCTGGCGACAACTCGAACCATGGGGAGAAGTTTAAAAACAAAGTTATACTACAGAACTTAGATACACGAATTTCCCTTCTTCTTCTCCTTCTTCTTTTCCGGTAAAGGTCAGGAGTCTCAATAGACTGTTTGACCTAACTGAGGGATGAGAGAGCCACAGGGTCTCTTCCAATTTAAAATCTAAAAGACTATGTGAGCATTAAACTATGTACAGGCTTTGGTTACGCTGTCTTAGAGGGGGAGGCTCTGAAATGGGCCAAAGCAGTCTCAAACCCATCTAGGTAGGTAGAGTCAGTGACAATGATCGGCAGCTGGTTCCACTGGCTTATCGTTCTGTGATAGAACGAGTTATTATAGACGACAGATTTTGAGGTTGCCTTGTTCCTCTCCAATTCCCGCCGGGACCGAGAGTTTAAATTTTTGGTCTAAAATCGAGGCAATATATAGCCTAACTGCACTACATACTTTATGTATCGCTATACTAAGTATTTGGCATACTTTGCACTTTGTTTTCCTTCAATTGACAACTGGTTTATGCAATAAAAAGCCGGTTGGGTCCAGAGTGTAAAGTAGTTACTACGAAATACTAAAATCGAAAGTGGATTTTCAAAATCGAAAGAAGGCGTTTGAAAGCAGTTAGTTCACGATGACGACTGAAAGACCAAATGATTCAAACAAGGGAAATTCAGGCGACTCTATTTCCGGTAAGGAAATCTTTTTTGTCACCGTCATTGTAAGCGCTGCTGCACTGAAAGTTTGGTAAAACACAAGATATGTGATAGCGTAAAAAAGATAGCCGGTGCAACTGTTAAAAAATAAGCAGAACTTCATACTTTTAAATTATAACTGCTTTATTTAAAATCCGGCGCTGATGATATTAAGAGTTTTGATTAACTTTAGCCAAGTGTACGAATTCAAAGACTGGCTTGAAGGAGTTAATTTCAACAATGTCTTCAGAGGTAGATACAGTGAGAGATCGTATAATAAAATTATATGAAGAGGCTAAGCAGAAAGTATTAAGTAAGGCAACTCAGTTCGAACCAGTAGAAGTCGCGATTAAGCTTGACGCCTCTTTCAAAATGACTCGGGATAAATGTATTTGGCGTGTATCTTTAATATGACAAATTGTGACCAAATTTCATATGTGCATAGAGCATCGCATCAAGAAGTTTTGACTCCCATCACGTGGTAAACTTCAAGCCTGAATAAGAGTGACAGATAACGATAATAAGATATGAGTCAACTGTCGTGGGTCGCACGATAGTGGTTACTATATATAAGTATTGGTTTGGTGTCACAATCGAGTAAGTAATTTTTCAAAACAGCGCGATCGCATAAATACTCATGTACTGTTTCGTTGTTAGACATGAATACTACTCATTAAAAAATTTTTCCACATTCCTTCTTAAGGCATATGTAAATGTATTAAACGTTACTTTGATAATAAATCGCATTGTATCACTTAAAAAACGTGCGAGTTGATGTGGATTATAAGGGCGACTTAGGGGAAACAAACGTGTTCCTAGCTCACACTTTAATAAGTAGTGCTCAAAGCGAGCTTTTAACCTCTGTTTAAGCCCGTTATCCGTCGTCCAGTCTCCTTGTGTGCGTCAGCAACCGTTGGTTTAAAGACATCTTAACTCATGAACTACTATTTTATGAAACATTCATTGGCACAAAGAGATCCTCGTCGAATGGTGTTCAAATCTTCATGGTCTACTGTATATGTGGTCTAACAGAGCTACACATACACTTTAAGTGAATACCATATGTTCAATATTTGGTACGGGACATTTTATTGAGGTCGTCTACTAAGATTTTAAAAACAATATTCCCCATGGTGCTTAACTCCCATTATTTATGTAGGCTAAAATAGCAAACTTATTCTCTAAGGGATTTTCTACTTGCTATATAATCGTTCGATGGTCCTTAAAAGTATCGTAACCTTTTTTGGACTTTGAATGTTCGTTAAAAATGTCAATACAAATATTCTCTAAAAACGACCATGCCCGGATGTCTGAATTATCGAATAACATCCAGTAATTAATACCAAGGACAAAAATACACTTAAATCGACGATTAAACGTTTGGAAAAACATATTTGCTGCGAACCGTACAGAGATTGCATTTAAAACAGTGTTAAAACTTGATTCCAAAAATAAAGAATACATTATATTAGAAAAGAAAACTTTCGTTTTGGTAATTTATACTCATTAGTCAAACAATCATATAGGAATTTATTATTATTAGTAGTATCAGTAGTAGAAGTAGTAGCAGTAGTAGTAGTAGTAGTAGCAGTAGTAGTAGTAGTAGTAGTAGTAGTAGTAGTAGAAGTAGTAGTAGTAGAAGAAGTAGTAGTAGTAGTAGAAGTAGTAGTAGAAGTAGTAGTAGTAGTAGTAGTAGTAGTAGTAGTAGTAGTAGTAGTAGTAGTAGTAGAAGTAGTAGTAGTAAAAGTAGTAGTAGAAGTAGTAGAATTAGTAGTAGTAGTAGAAGTAGTAGTAGTAGTAGTAGTAGTAGTAGTAGTAGAAGTAGTAGTAGTAGTAGTAGTGGTAGTAGTAGTAGTAGTAGAAGAAGTAGTTGTAGTTGTAGTAGTAGCAGTACTAGTAGTAGAAGTAGTAGTAGTAGTAGTAGTATTAGTAGTAGTAGTAGTAGAAGTAGTAGTAGTAGTAGTAGTAGTAGTAGTAGTAGTAGTAGTAGTAGTAGTAGTAGTAGTAGTAGTAGTAGTAGTAGTAGTAGTAGTAGTAGTAGTAATAGTAGAAGTAGTAGCAGAAGTAGTTGTTGTAGTAGTAGTAATAGTAATAGTAATAGTAGAAGTAGTAGTAGTAGTAGTAGTAGTAGTAGTAGTAGAAGTAGAAGTAGTATAAGTAGTAGTAGTAGTAGTAGTAGTAGTAGTAGTAGTAGTAGTAGTAGTAGTAGTAGTAGTAGTAGTAGTAGTAGCAGTAGTAGTAGTAGTAGTAGTAGAAGTAGTAGTAGTAGTAGTAGTAGTATCATTATTATTATTTCTACATATTTCTTCTTATTATTATTATTATTTGTTTATTTATTATTATTATTATTTCAGTGGGTACCCATTCCACAAGCTTATCATTTCAACCAAAGCAACTCACCCTTGAGTTGCTCGTGTCCGTTGATCTAGCTAAGACTGGGGATGTTGAAATGGAACCTCGTATATCCGGACTGGACTTCATGCCGGACGGTAGACTGGTAGTCGTGGATAACGCGAATAAGAAATGTTTCCTCCTCAATGAGCGGCTGCAGAAACTAGGATCGCCGCACAAGTTTATTAATAAACCAATGGGTGTTGTGTGCTTGTCTCAGAATGAACTGGCCATAACGTGTGGTAAGGATGTATGTTTCCTGTCTGTGAGTACAGACAATATCATCAGAATGAGAAGGACAATCCATACATCATCCAAGTTCTCTTCTATCTGCTTCGAGTCTCCATCCAAAATGATTGTGAGTACGTACGATGATTCCCGCCCTGCCCGAATGTTATCAGTGGACGGCGTGGAGTCTGATTTTGACTACGTGGAGTTACCTTACGAGACTTACAAAGTAGGTGAGAGTGCGTGCACGTATATCCAGTCTAAGAACACTTTGGTACTGACTGACATGAAAGCTCATGCTGTTTACATGTTCGACACCGTGAAGGGCACGTATAAAGCTGTCACTGATGAAAAAATACAGGAACCATGTGGAACATGCGTCGGGCCTGCTGACACGGTGCTGGTGATCAGTATGGCGAAGAAATTCATCGTTCACCTTACGCTGAAAGGTGACATACTAGGTACCTATCCAGTGGATATGGAGAGTCCGTGGGTCCTGTGTATGAACAAGGAAGGCACGAGGCTGGCTGTGTCCAACATATTGAACAGCGGAATAGGCAATAGGAAAATCCAGTTGTTTAAGATATCAACAGCAATTAATTAGGTGACTAGTTAGATTGTAATCATGTGATAATGTCTGTTCACACATTAATTATTAATCACTGTATGTGATAATGTTTAATAAGTACGATATCGGATTAATTTAAAATAAAAAGTTTTGTTTTGACGTTTTAAAGCTTAATAATGTCAAACTGCATATGTAGTATGAATTTATTTTCATTAACAACTTGTTTGAATACAATTAATTTGTATACATTTAAACATTTCTTCAATATATATATTATATGTATACATTTGTATTTAAATATGCTGTGCATGTAAGATGTTTAATGCCCATAGCACTCAACTTAACTTGTGTGTATTTTTTAAATATTATATTTTTAAACATTCAAGATAAATATTGTTATGTATATTAAATATTAATCAAGTTAAAATGTTACATATTTCTGTTGTGTGGCTATGCTCTGTAGCGCGTTAAATTTCGGGCAATGTGTATTAGTTTTTGATAAGGTTACTAAAATCATTTTTTCAAAGATAAGGTTCGTTAACTATGCAGCTGTCAAAATATATATTATTGTTCGAAGGCAATAACATAAATGTTGCATTTTAGGGATAAACTTAACATTGTTGCTTGCATAAGCGGATGAAATACATTACAACAAACAAATGATTGAAAAACAAATGATTGAAGAACTGAACATAACAAGGAATATGTTACCTTACAGTCACGATCGGAATGTTACGTTCATTCAAAATACTGGGAATGATGGAAGGAATTTCTCCTCAGTGGACTAGACTTCCTGCCAGACGGATAGAATGGTAGCCGTGGATAACTAGAACAATACATGAATCATACGGAATAAGCAATAACATAGACTTGATTCAACGCATACGTTCAAGCAGTACCCGTGCTGCGTAATTTGTGTATCAACTGTTAAGCTTGCTGTGACAGTGTATATCAAGACAGTGTATCTGATATACGTGAGTTCTGACAATGTCATAAGTCCAGCCAGGGAAATCAAAACATCCCACATATCCCATCTTCATGCTGCATGTCTCCTTTTTAACACGCACATTACTACGTTTGATGATCTCCGCCCTATTATAATCATATAAATGAAATGTGTAGAGTCTTAATTTGATCACGTTAAGTTCCTGAAAAAGATGAACGAAGGTAATGAGAGATATTGGACGTATGCCTAGTCTAAGAACCAGTTGGTACTTTTTTACAGGTACGCCCACGCCAGGGCGAGTACGACACCGAGAAGAGCGCGTCTAGAGCAGTCACTGATGAGAACATAACAGGAAAAATATTAATTTAAGAACGTTATGTTGTTTAAAGTATCACCAATTGTCAGTTGTGTATTTTAGTTTGCAGTAAGATATTATCCAGTTGATAATAAATTATTTTCGTGATATATTTGATTTCCCTCGACTATAATTATTTGAGCGTTATTTAAAATTTAGCACAGAATAAAGTATAAATGAAACAAGAATGAAGCAACAGTTCTTTGAAAATACCTTTTATTGCTTGTGTTTCATTATTATTGTTATTATTATTATTATTATTATTATTATTATTAAACAGTGTTATCGTTTGTGTTATTGTTGTTGTTTGTGTTGTTATGCGTGAAGATGTGATTGTTGTTTTTGTTGGGACTGTTTGGATACATAAGGTTAAAGCTGTATTTAATTCAAAGCAAATGTATTTGAGAAATCAGATGTACATGAATTTGTTTCAATATAAAATGCTATAGCAAATAGTCTTTAGCATTATCACACATTTAAAATACTCAACGACGTTGCCAAAATAATGCAGTAAAATGTCCGGATGCAGTAGAATTTGGGCAGACGAAATAGGTATGGTAGTCGACATAGAATAAGTGAAAAAACATTGTTAGAAAATACAATGAATATCGTTCGTGAATAAATTATGTAATTGGCAAAAGCGAGGGTTTCACTTAAACGAATACGGAAACCCCAGACAATATAGGGAACGTTAAAAAATTTCATACGATATAAACAAACAAGGAAAATGCAGACTGTGATTGGTGTCCGTTATTATGGTGATTGTTATAGTTTCGTTGTTTTAATTATAATTTTTGACATTAAAAAAAAGAAATACTAAAATATTTATGTTTTGTTAAAAACGTGGCTCGGAAAAGAGATTTTGACCCAGCTGGAACCGAATTTTCTTCGAGTGAAACGTTTTAGTGACCGCTCAAAAGCTTGATAGATTTAAAATGGCTGCTTCTTTGACAATGTGTATCATGCAAATACTCGATTGCAATGTGTTTTCAAACTTCAAATATTGTATATTCAAAACTGTACATTGGACTTAATCTTTGTTTATGCGAAAAATGCCAATAATACGTAAATCGCTGAAACGTTACGAGTAGATGTAACAGTATTGTAATGTGAATTGAATTAAACACGAATTCGTGAGGAGTGTTGTGTCTATAAAATGTTCAATGGAAAGCAGTAAACGAACCAAGTCGGATGGTTGCATAATGGTATGTGCTGAATACTGTATTTTACATACTTATTTCATAGTTATTTCATTTTCATGGCGGGAATTTGAAAGGAAAGAGCAAACATTTTGCTAGATAACTGTTTGATCCTCTACAATTTGATGGGTACAGAGTGCGGCTTAGCCTGTGTTCATGGGTAAAATAATAATAACCTCATGCTCCAAAGTACTAACGAAGATAACACAAATGCTAGTAAATAGTTTTTTGAGTCTGGCATATTTTGCAACTGCACTATTGAATATACTGCTGTTTCTGTATTCTTAATTTAGTAAACAAATAACTATATAACAATATTTGATTATTGCTAAAAGATTTTAATTAAAAAGCTATATATTCAAGATAAAACACCATGGACGTATAAATAACAATAAGGAGAATTGCAATATATAAAGACAATAACCCTACAGCTATTTTTTTAAATGATACCATATATCAAAGGATTTGCACCCATTCATTAACACAATTTATTTCGCGGGGAATATCAATTCAACGAATTTGATTGTTTTATATCTTGATATTGGCATTTTTATGATCTCACTTGTTAATGTATAATTCAAGACAACTTGCAGAGACACAATCACAATCATAAAGCAAGTTCAGTTGCATTAATTAATATACTTAAAAACATGTGACAACAAACTGCAGTTTCCTTATTGCAATAGCCAAAATTTCAGCGCAAGATGTGGTATGGTAACATAGATTTAACCAGATAAAAATGATTGTGTTTATTTTTTGAGGCATAATATATTCCCCAGTGCTCCAGGTAGGCCTAATTGGAAGGACGCCCCGTCTTGCCCTTCCGAAGCCCTGTCCCGCCCTTCCGAGGGCCCGCCGTGCCTTTTTTTAAAGACATAATTTAATTTATAAATCTCATATTATATTGTTATTAATTGATTCCTGGTTATAAACATTTTATTTGCATGGTTTAATAATAAAGGAGATAATATATTCTTACAATTCTTAATAATATAAAAATTAATATGCGACAGGGTGCATACCGGATACGACCACGCGCTCGAAAGTGCTATTTCGACAAAATACTGCGCTCTCGAAAGTGCCCTTTTGACATAATAGCCCCCCCCCCCTGCCTGTGTCAAATCCTAGCTAGAGCACTGAAATTTCCATTTTAATTAATCCAAAAATTAAATTTTTTAAGCAGACATGTATCTAATAATGTTATATTGACAAAGTATGATTATTAATAGTGCGCATGAGTATAACGGTTCTGTCCGTGCTTAAAGTGTCACTGGAGAAATTTTTCTGTGATTGAATTTTTTTTTTTTATAAAAAAAAATTCATCATTAAAAACGAAGTGTAAAGAAGCATTGATTAGGTTCGTTATAAAAGCTAATAATATGTTTAACAATATAATAGCGCATTAACCTTCAACGTGCCCCTTTATGTTTGCGTAAATTACAAAAAGATCACTATCATTTCAAAAATTCATAAGGCTGGTCATGTGTGGAACGAACATTTGCAAAACGTTACTTTTAAGCGGACAAAACTTGTTCAATAAATTTTCTATATACAACATTTAAAAATCCGTTTTCAAACGGAAAGTAGATTTTTAAACTCAATACAATAAGTTTAAAATTAGTAAATTCACAATGGCGACTGAGAGACTTCTTGGTTCAAACCGAGGAAATGCAGGCGACTTTATTGGAGAATGTACTGTCTCACAGTCGTGTGAACCATGTATCAACTCAAACGAATTGAAACGGGAACGGTTTTCTGCAAGGATTGTGATTAATGTGTTTTCGATATGTGCACAAATCCGCATAACGTGTATAAACCAGGCAGGCATGACATAATCAGAATTCACTTCATCGTACAGCTCGCTGTCAATTTTTGACATTTTAGGTACATACGCAGTCGATATGAATTGGCCGTACTCCCTGAGTATGAATACGAATGGCACCAGACTGGCTGTGTCCAACATGTATGGAGGGGCAAAGAAAATTCAATTGTATAAGAAATCGCCAGCAATGAGTTAGGTGACTAGTAAGCTATTATCCATGTTATAATGCTTTCTACACACACATTAAATCTTTACGTATTTGTAAAAATGTTAAGTCAATACTTAATACTTTTCAAATATTAAAAAATGAACAGTGTTGTTATAGGGTTTTGTCGCAAAGGACTTTCGAACTTACTGTGAATTGCGAATTAATTATTATTTAAATAATTAATAAGTATTAAACGCAACTTCAAGAAGTGTCTATAGATATGATAAATATGTTGTGTGTTACACTATTTAAATTCCCATAACTCGGAACTGAACATACGAAACATATAATATTCAGAAGGTATGCAAGGTATGTTTTTTAATTTTTGTACGTGATTTTTGTAGCTTAAAATGGCGTTTGTGCTTAATAATGATTTTAGTATTAAAAAGCAAATTATGCATATGAAACATACTTTTTATACTATTCGTGTATTTAAATTATCCCAACCGTTCATACTCTTTTTTTTTTACGTTCGTATATTTTTCTTAAATTATGTAACCAGTATATATACTAATCAACAGTTCTAGTTTACTTAAGCTATACAGATAAGATTGTAAACTTGTTTTATTTCAATATTAAAAAGTTAATGTAAGTTAGTAAAAATGCTTCCCGCTGAAGTTTAGTTTTCAATGTTCTTTTGTAATCGTGTGACATAAACTAGTATCTGAAATAAATATGAATTGCAGCAATCGATTTGTTTGATTAATTTTCAATTTAAAGAACGCCTTTGCATATGAACGACGACTGTTTCGTTCTGGGGTTTTGAGTTTCTTATTAGTTGTTGTTTTTTCACGATAAAAAACCGAAAGAGCCTAAAAATTTTGACGGTTCAAAAATTCATTCCCGAATGATAACTGATCGTGCTGAACGGTTTCGGTTACATATAAAAACTTGCTGCAAAGTTGCCAATTTGTTTCTGATCGAATTCTAAAATTTTACTACAAGTACCGTATATCAGCTGATCTGTGGCAAACATAGCATTTACACAATAATTTCCTTAAACAATTATAGCATATACACCAGGACTGATTAGTATTAAAACACGAACTGACGGCAATGATTGCTTGTTCTGGTGGTCTTAAATTGCAACAATTACCATTAGCAGAAAACGCTCTAATTTTGCAGAACTTTCCCCAAAGAGCGGTATGTTTTTGCTGAAGATAAAATACTGCAATTTCATGCCTGATATGCAATTTCAAAGCTTGCAGATTTTCTCCTTTTTAATATGCTAATAAATTTGATGGAATAGGTCCCAGTGCATATTTCCCATACTTTTATTATTACAAGGGAGACAATCCAATTTTTAAACGCAATGCCAGGTTGTCAGTCATTACAGAAACACCATCAATATTACATTACTGGCTGGATAAAAACCTGAAATTTGAAAGAAATAATAAGCTAGACACATTTAAACACAAAAGCATAATGAGTTATCTCATCATATCACTCAAAAAGGCATTTAATGTTTTAAGACACTGACCAATTCGATTTGTCTCCAAATGCGAATCAATGTACATTCACGCTGGTGTTTTTTATAAACATTGCTAATTGGCTCTATTACAAGTTATTTGTTCCAATTGGTAATGTTAACATTCTTAAGATCTCTTTTTTCTCTGTAGAAACATTTTTTTCCGCATACTCTATATCCTCTAACGAACAAAGGCACGTTCATGACAATCTTGATAGTGTCCTAACGCAGCGATAACATCAGTTGCGACAGACGCAGGCAGTCAGATAACGAAAGCTCTGAACGACTAGAAGGAAAAAAATAAATAAAAAATTGCCATGGTTTCATCAACAAACACAGATAACTAGAGAACAATATTACGAACATAAGTTTACAATTTTAAACTTCAGGCCGGACAGAATAAGGCAATGTATACCAGCAAGTGGAATAAGAACTCGTATTCATACGGAATCGCAAAACATGAAATCATTTAGATCAAATGAAGAGATTGATATTGTTCTCGCATGGACTTTATACAACACGTGTGTTTATATTTGTATAATTATACTTTTACAACTTATTCGCTGTCATTATTTCATATATGCATGTAGGTATAAATATATATCAAATAAGTTGTGTATTTCGAAGTTTATAGGTCCTTGCGCGACTGAGGCTGCTTTATGTGAGGATCCGGAATATGTCCCTGCACTCCCACCTAATTTACTTACTAGCCTCATGAAAGATCAGACGAATTTAAGTAATAGCTGCATTTTCAAGCAAAGTTAATTTTTTAATGCAATGTATATTGTTCGCGTGGTCTTGTTTAATGAAATGTATATTGTTTGCGTTGTCTTGTGTTGTGTGTTTAAGGGGGGGGGGGGGGGGGCGGAGGACCCGGAAGAAATCCACCTGTCCGGTATACACCTAAATCCAGGTGAGAAGCGCATTTACCAAGCACTGCGCTAACCGGACATCTATGAATGAAACTGTGTTATGACATTCTATAATTAGATGGTAACGTCACTGTGTGACAGTCGACGCTTGACGCGTTAATCATGACGTCATGAGCACCTGCTTGTAAAGGGGCACCACACTTTTCCGTACCGTTAAAACCACTCACTTTTCGCCGACACCAACAGGTAGCCTAGTGACAGCAAACAGGCGAAAACAATCGCCGACCCCGAATCACACGATGATCAACAAACGAGATTCGAACCTGCTGCGAACCCCCGACTTCCGGGCACTCCTGACTACTTCCGCCCCAATTCTAAACCTACTGGACCCGCCGCCCCGGACCGCCGAGCGGAAGACTCCGCCCTGGACCCCTGAAGTTGTGGAGGGACGAGGTGACCAAGTGAGTCCATTTACACTTCCAATACTTTATCCTTTTAAACAAATCATACAGAATAACTCCCACTAAGTTATATCGTTAAAAGATGGTTTCTAAAAGCTTCAGTTTTAGTTGACAGTTACTGTAAGTTACATGTACATGTATATTTTTTACTGCATGTATGTGTTTCTGCAGTTGAAAATTATTGTACCAACATGTATGCATTAGTGCAGTTGACTTTATTATATATGTTACGTTTATGTTTTATTGCAGTTGACAATTACATGCTTGTTACATGTATGCATTTTGCTTTTTCAATCTGTGAAAAAAAGTATAAAAATGTGAATAGGTCCCAATTAAAACTGCGATGTTTGTTTCATGTATGTGGCATATACATTTATTGAACGTTTTTAGTCAAGTTAATTTCTACGACGACGACTTACATTAGAATAAGTACAAAATATTCTGTTTGATTCACAAAAAGATCATTAACAATAATTGTGTATTAATAACAACATACATGTATATACATCTGTTTGGATTGGAAGGCCCCTCCGGCCGAGTGGGACGACAGAGACCAGTACATCTACGATGCCAAGCCCGTCTTCTACACGAACCTCAAGTACGCCAACAGCAAGGACTTTACCATCAACCCAGAATGGCTCTCAGAGTTCATGACCGTCTCCACGTATTCCAATGCCTATCGCACATGCGCACTGCGGTATGGCTGGTGCGCCTAGCGCTTGTAAGATGATTTGCCCGAGGATGTTTGTGTTATGGTTGTATATGGTGTTCAATACTTCGATTACGTTGATAAAATAAATCCTATCGTGTTTCGAAACTGTATGTTTTAACTGTTGAATGTGGATGTTATTCTCTCTACTGTGTGTGTATATTACACATGATGTTGAACGCTGGTGGAATTGTACTCGCCCTTCCCCTCTTCTGTTGAATGCCAACTGTCGAAGGATTCAGTGATTCAAGATTTTCTAGAAAAAATGCCTGTCTGCAATATGGGGCCTTTTGATATCCTTTGCAGTCTAAATTCAATGGAAACTTGACAGCTTAGCTTTATCAGTCATTAGGTGAACATCCTTGTCGCCGACTATTAACCTTATGACGGTATTCATTTGTTGAATAATGCGTTGTTGTAAATAATAAAAGGTTATTCCACGAGTATTTAGCTTATTTAAGAAATTAATCTCACCGTCAATACCATTGCATTCGTATTTGTACTTAGGTCTATAATGTATATAATGCAAAGAGAAATGTGCTTGAGTTCACTATTCAAATATAGTTTTAATTATTGAACCATTTTATTATAATGTTTTAAATTAATAATGTGTACAGATATGACATAAACTAAGTAGAAATACCGGAAATACCGTGTCTTTTAGAACAATTTCCAATATTGGAATTGTATCATATATATTAAAATGAAAACAATTTTTAAAACAGCTTTTGCATGTTTGTTTGGTTAAAGAATGTCGTTGCAATTCTGTTCTCACCAATATATTTCGCAAAAATAAGCAACATGCTTTCTGAAAATCTTCTACTACAGTGTGTACTTTAGTTCAAAGTTAGTAACGAGATTATAAATAATTTCCACTATAAAAATTATGTTCAAGATAATTTTTGTTGCAAAATACAAGATTTGATAGTCAAAAGCATGTATTAATAGGAAACAGCAGTTCCTTTTCCGTAAATATAATGTCAAATCTCTCCCAATCAATCATATAACCAAAAATCGCAGCACCTTTTTTACAAAATAGGCTACGAGTCCTGTTATGCTAAACGTTTTTGCAAATAACGTTGCACATATCAGATTGATTTGTCACTTCATTATTGAACGGTTAATAAAATATTGATTCCATATACAGTGTACTTGATTTTGCTTTTTTACCTATGTAAATTAACTTTCGCACCATTTACGAGTCATCATGTATGAGTTATTACAGAACAGAACATAATTTTATTACACATACACTTTATAGGCTTTGATGAACTTTACATATAATTAAACAAAACTCGTTTTAAATCACAAGCTAAAAGTGTATCTAACTAAATATGGAACCGTTTTAGTATGTTGTTATAATCAATATAGTAAAACAATAATTATAATGTTGAGGAGGACGGAAAAATACAAATCCGAACCACATATTATTAAATGAGCAATGGCACAATAACGAATTATAATTTTACTTCGTGTATATGCATTTACAGCTATCAGCATTGAATATATAATCAATACAAATATAAGTTAAGTAAAATCGACACAATACCGAATTATAATATCAGTAAACTATATTATAAAAATGTTTAAGTATAAGTCGATTGATCTTTGTCGGCTCGGGTAATACTTAAATGTACCCCGGATACTCTTAAGGAAATTAAAATGTACCCCGGATACGGAAAATATACTGAAACGTACCTGGGAATTCTAACGCTAAATTGGTTTTTGTCGGCTATTTTTTTTCAAACGATTTTTTTTCATTTTTATGTCAATATTCTGTTAAATGGCCTTTATATTATCGAAAGTCCTACTAAAAAAACGAAGTTGAGGCAGGTTTTGTTCAAAGATAATTTTGTTTTGTATTCCGTAGCCCGTTTTACGACGGATTTTGGGCGGGGATAAAACTTGGGTACAGTCTAATTTTTTCCCCGCGTCCTCATCAGCAGGAGGAGCATGGACCTCGGCCTGGACATGAACCGTTACCTGAGCCTGTAAGGCTCGAAGAGCCTTATCCTGAATTTAGGGTCTTGGTCTTGATCTTCGTATACTTAGTTGGCTTCTTCTTTGCAGGGGAACCCTTCTTTCTGGGAATTATTAAATTAAGAACAGCGCACGAACTTAGACTGTAGAAGATCGGCAACTGTGAGGACCAGCCGTGCGCGGCCGCTTTTTTACATGGCAAGTTGCGCTTCCGACGAGGCCGAGCCGTAATTGGACAGTGCTATGGCAGGAGAGTTCCCGTTTTACGATCGTGTTTAACACGTGATCAGCAGTGCTCCAAAAGCAATAAGGCCGAGACTACCTATGGTAACTTTCCTCTTTTTTTCTTCCGCGTTAAAACACGCGCGAACCTATTTCTAACCTTACATGTGGCTGGAAGTGGTTAGCCGTGCTTAGACATTGACAAAACAACAGGACAAAACACAGCCGGTGATATAAGCATTTTTACGGAAAATAAAATTTTCCTTTAATCATTTCTTTTTCTGTCAAAGAAAGCAAAATTCAGCGATTTCAAAAAGAGTGCAACAAGTTATTCTCGAAAGAGACATTAAACAGAAAATAAATGGAGTGTCATGCCCGCGATGCAATGTCAAAGTATAATTCACAGAAGACCGAAATTTGTATATAGAGGGATCAGAAAAAAAACAATAAGAAAAGAAAGATTGAGGATAAGCAACTTGGGATATCTGAGAAACCTTCATTATTTTCAGGAAATTTTACTTTAACTTTGATTCTATATGCAGAACGCAATATGAAAAGAAATTATGCGAAGAAAGAACAAGGACTAAAAATATCAAATTACACCACAGCCCCGATCCTCTATGAACGGGATGCGGAAAAAGCGACCTTCTGCGTTCTTTCGGGATAAAATTTAAAAAAATGGGCAGAGCTGAGCCATGAAGAGCGGCCGGCATTTATTTGCTTAAGACAGGTAACGGTATTTATCACGATACCAACGTGAATGGGTCGAATGATGCGCGGAATGATGCCGACGGTTGCAGAACTCGCTAACGAGTGATAACAGAGCATGCGGAATGGTTACGGTAACATTGAAGAACATGCTACAGAGTTGCCGATTTGTATTTAATCGGATGCTGAAATGTTACTATATTCACCCTTTATCTGCTGAGCGGTGAAAAAGTCAGAAAAACGCGATATTATGCTCAAATTTTGATTTTTTTTAACTTTATTACTAAAACAAATTACACTTTAATAACATGCATGCGATACTATATCAAACCTTTCAAATTATCTCAACGTTTAATCTGTTAACTCGATGGATGATGTCCCTCTGCAAGAATCCCATAATCTTTCTAATGCAAGGGAGGCAATCCAATGTTAAAACAGAATGACAGATCTCAATTATTCACCTGAACATGGGTCGCCTAGGTGAGAGGCGCATGTAAACAAGCACTGCGCTAACCGGAAAGCCATATACCAAAACAGATTGTTCAGAGAAAAACATCATAAAAGTAAAAGTAAGCGCTTCGTCCATTTGGAATGTTTGAAAATCCTTAATTGTTTTTTTTTTTAACTTTGATTTTGTGATCAGAATACCATAACCATAGGAAATATGAGAATAAAGAACAATAACAAGATCAAATTGTCGTAGCACAGCTGTAATACTTTAAATATCGCTCGATGTCTAAATAGCAGATGACGTCACTGCTTTTCTATCACTACGACCGCGGGTTACACAACGAGCTCGCCGGGGTAGTCAATCTCAAACGGGCATTGTGAAGAATACACGGATTACATATCGTAAACTTGTGTTGTATATGCTGTACCATTTAATTTTTATTTCCGAACATTGCAAACTATAGTAATACGTTAGTTCAAAGCTGACAAAAATGTTTCATTTATTGTCTTTCGTAAATATTTATCGAAACATTTGTTTTACAATTGAAAGTTTATTTTTAAAATCGAAAGAAGAAGTTTGAAAATAAAAAGTCCACAATGGCGACTGGAAGATTACTTGATTCCAACCGAGACAAGGCAGGCGAATTTATTGGAGAATGTACTATATCACATTCGTGCGAACCGTGTATGAAATCAAACGAATCAAAAACTGCAACGATTTTCTGCCAGGATTGTGACGAGTATCTGTGTGATACTTGCAAAAATGCACATAACGTGTACAAACCTGGCAGGCACGACATTGTCAGAATTCAGGACAGAACCTCAGGACGGGTGGTAGTGGACATGAAAGCGATGGAGATATGTCGAAATCCCGGTAAGGACGTAGATTTGTTGTCACGGTAATTCTAAACGCTGCTGCACTAAATGTTTTGTTAAAAACAAGAGATTCGATAGCGCCTAAAGATTGCGGATGCAACGGTTAACACATAAGCAGAACTTCATACTTTGAAACAGTAGTCCAAATTTTTGACGCTCTTAAATATTAAGCTACTTTTTATATGGGTAATATTTGGAGCGTACAAAGGGTGAAAGACCAATTATGTGGTGGGAATTTTTTGTTCTTTGTCTATATTGTTGCGCAAGGATTTTGTGCGCAACATTCAAGCCCCGATATAAGACACTTAATAACAACGGATTGCAATAATATTTACATACCTGTGTAGATAATTCATTTCTCGATAATGCTCCGTAAAAATTATGTAATGACACTTTGAATTTTGCACGCCTGAGCAATTTAAATCCAACCACTATTCAATTTTTCAATATCTCTCGATTCGCTCGCTGTGTAGATATAAATCGATAACACGACCTCGATGTAAAGCATCTGGTTTAAAGTGGAAGAATAAACAGCGTAAAATACAGTTTGCGTTCGTCTGTTGTGGTGCAGCGCGTTACATAGTAAACCGATGTTATACTTTTCTGGATTAATTTAGCATTGTTTTTTTTTTTAAATTGACAATTAAAAAGTTCTGAAATAATTTACATATTTTATTTTTATAATGTACATAAATAATATTGAAACAGATCGTACAGTATACCGTCCTTTGTAACGTAGAATGTAAGTACATAAAACAACACAGACAGAGGTGCGAAAAAGACATGCATAAACACTTCCTGAAACTTAGAACAGTGAATAGAAACTGCACCATATCTGTTTTGAACATATGCTTATTAAATCGACAAAGATTAGCATACTAGATCTAGTAAGGTAAAAGTCGGTGTTAAAAGCTCATGTTAAATAAAATTACGCGTACACGTTACACCGTAATGTTTTCTTCTGATTGGTTCATATTTAAATCAGTTTCATAACATGTTTACAGGTCAGTGATTGTTTTGCGATTTAAGCAGAAGTTTAACTGAAGAATTTATGCCTTTCTAACTTCGAATCGACGATATTTGATGTAAAAATGAACTTCTGAATTAAAACTGAATGAGTTGGTTATGTTATTTTGCAATTTTACGCAAATTGATGAAAATTTAAACTTTCTGGTTTCCACCACAAAAAAGGTCCTTCAACGATGAGACGTTCCAAAGAATTTAGCCCATATAAAAAGTATCTCTAAATTCTTTGCGCGTCTTATAAATGAGACTATTTGAAACAGTAACTGTTTACTTTAAAATCCGCGCTGACGATATTATTGCTAAGTGTGTGTACGAATTCAAAGAGTGGCTTGAATGAGTTAATTTCAACAATGTCTTCAGAGGTAGATACAGTGAGAGATCGTATAATAAAATTATATGAAGAGGCTAAGCAGAAATTTTTAAGTAAGGCAACTCAGTTCGAACCAGTAGAAATCGCGATTAAGCCTAACGTCTCTATCAAAATGATCGGTGATAAAGGTCATAAGCGTGTATCTGTAATATGACAAATTGTGACCAGATTTTATTTGGGCGAAAGAACATCGCATTACTAAATATTGACTCCCATCACGTCGCAAACTTCAAGCCTGAATATGTGTGACAGATAGTAGTAACTATATAAGTATTGATGTGATTTCACATTCGAGTCAGTAATTTTTCAAAACAGCGCGATCGCATACATACTCCTGTACTGTTTTGTTGTTATACATGAGTACGACTATTAATTTCCATATTCCTTCTTAAGGCATATTTAAATGTACTAAACGTAATTTTGATAATAAATCGCATTGTATCACTTAAAAAACGTGCGAGTTGATGTGGATTATAAGTGCGACTGCGGATTTACACACATGTTCTTAGCTCACACTTAAGCACATAGTGCTCAAAGCGAGCTTTTAACCTTTGTTTAAGCCCGTTATCCGTCGTCCAGTCTCCTTGTGTGCGTCAGCAACCATTGGTTTAAAGACATCTTAACTCATGAACTACTATTTTATGAAAAATTCATTGGCACTGAGAGATCCTCGTAGAATGTTGTTCAAATCTTCATGGTCTACTGTATATGTGGTCTAACAGAGCTTCACATACACTTAAAGTGAATACCAGATGTTCAATATTTGGTATCGGACATCTTATTGTGGTCGTCTACTAAGATTTTTTTTAATTTAATTGAACTCCCATGATTTATGAAGGCTAAAATAGCTAACTTATTCTCTAAGTGATTTTCTACTTGTTATAAAATCGTTCGATGGTCCTCACGCTGGTAATGCGGATACTTCGATAACAGATGGCACTTCGATAACAGAGAATAACAAAAGCCACGCGCGCGAGGTAAGTTCCTCAGTTTTTGTTAAGGTTTTGTCAAGTTGATAAATGGTGTATCCCTTTGTATTGGGAAGACAATTTTCACTGTAAAATTGAAGATTTTTTTGCCCCAAAATAGAAAATTCGGTCGGAAAACAGCATGAACTGGGTTAACAGATAACATTTCAACAAAATAAGACTACTTAGAAATTTTGCAAGAAATTGTTTGCTATTCCAGCATGTAGAGTAATCACTGTGCGTCAAATACTGAAATTTTGATAGTATTCAATGAAATATAAATGAAGATAGAGCATGTTTTAATAGGTGGTATTCATGCAGTTGCGGATACTTTAATTCCCGATACAGGACACTTCGCATAACAGAGACTTTAAATTAATTGGGCACTTTGATAAACGAGTTGTATCTTCTACCTGAAATGCATTAGTGTATGCTATGGCTGTTCTTACCAAGCAATTTGAAGTACGAATCAATGTGCATAGTGCATGGGAATCTGTGCATAACTTAATTACAAATACACGTGACATATAGCCAATGACGTTGATCGTTTTCAAAAATCACAGTATTATTGATTAATACTATTAATATTATATTTGCAATTTTTAAATAAGATTAAAATGCTTATTTCTGAAGAAATATATTTCAAGCGTCGACCAGAAATGATTGTCTACATATTGAACTTGTTTTTTAGTGGTAACTTGAGATGCCAAGGGATGAAAATACAACGGATCATTTGGATAAACACGATCGTGCTAAATTTTACTTATAGCAGGGTATAAATAACGGAAGCGAAGGGGTCTTTAAGAGGCAAATACACATTTGTTTTTCATAACAGCCTATGTCGTGGATGCCCATAAGAATCGCATTATTACGACGATACTAATGCGTAGCCACAAAATTATTAAGAGAATTTACAACTCTTTATCTCGAGCTCTGATTATATGGAGCGCTTACTTTTACGCAATGATAACGTGTGCTCGAAGTGCGATTCACCTCACTTGATTTACTTGATTGGTTGAGTTAAAAGAATTTCGGACCTGCATTGCTGCTGATTTTTATCTTTAAATAGCAGGTTTAATAGAGTGATGTTTCATGACATACTATCTAATATGTAAGTAAATGGCCTTAGTACCTTCATACGGACTTTTCGCTACAAAGAACGTTAGTTAAAATTGTTTAAGCTCGTGTACATTGCGAAGATCCGACGGTTGGATGACTCAAAAACTGGAAAATAAATGGTCATATAAACTGTACTCATCAGACATATCGACTGATTTTCACATGTATCTTTCAGATTTATGCAAAATCCTAATCATATTCCAAAGGGATAAGAAAAGGTTTCGGTAATTCGTTGTAAGTTTACTTCAGTACATACATTGCCTGCTTACTATACCAGTATTCCACAGCGAATTCTGCTTTTATGAGTCACTAAAAAGAGTGTGTTATATCTGATAAAAAGTGTCGAATTATCGGGAATAGAAGTGCTACTGTCATTGAGATGATCGGTTAAAGGACTGTCAACCGCGATTGACGAAAAAAAAAGTTCAAAATTATCACAATTATTAGTTTATATTGATTAAAATATCACGACTGGTATATTACATTACTTGAAAAAAAGTAAAGTTTTCATATTTTCAGTATATTCGGTAATAGATTTTACTGTGTATGTCTACCAGGTAACTACCAGTTAGCTATAAATAACGCAAGTAGATTGATCATCATCGTCACGTGGTAAACTCAGGAATGCAAATTGTGCTTGCGTAGTAGTAGTATATATTTTATATAAAAATGATCAATGTACTTGTGTTATTTATAGTGTGTTTATCGTTATGTCACCTATTTTCAGGACGTACTTTCGATTTCACATCGCGAAATTTTATTACCGAATGTACTGAAAATATTAACTTTTTTCAAATGCTGGGTCAACTTTAAGGAATAACACGATACACAACTCGCATGACCCAGTTGACAGTGATCATGCTGTCTTTAAAACTGAAATCTTCACGGAGTAAAGGGCAACTTCCCTACAAAGTTCATGTAGTTCGATACCATATTTCAATAAAACGTATGAAAAAACATTATTACCGTTCTTGTCGTTA